>NC_066293.1:5625937-5930972 GCF_905404315.1 Leptidea sinapis | reverse complement strand
AGGAATAGTGGTAAAAAGTTTTAGTGTTTTCGGTACAAAAATTATAATCATTCTCAATTTGACTGTAAAATGAAGACAGATAGTCCTGTGAATAGTGGTAACAATAAGTCAGAACTTCGCTGCTTTTTTTGTAAAAAGCCAGGTCATACAAAAAGTCAGTGTAGATTTAGATTAAGTTAACAAGGTCAAGCTCAAGTAATGCATTTGTAGTCTCAAATTCATTGAAAGATTATAACAAATCTACGTTTCTGGTCGACACAGGTTCGAGTGATCATACATATGATCACTCGAACCTGTGTCGAGGTAAAAAATTCTCTATCTTTGCACATGCAAAGATAGAGAATTTTTTACCTCTTTTACTGATATGGCAAATAAATTTGTAGTGCTAGGAGACGGCACACCTATTAAAGTGTTAGGGACCGGAAGTTTGATGGTACAGGTATATAATGGTAAGGTATGGGTCGACTCGACCATAAATAATGTATTGTATGTTCTCGACATAAAAACTAATTTTTCGTTTTCTGTGAAATGTGTCACATCTAAAGGTTATGTCATGGTAACAGATGAAAATTCATGCAAATTTTATAACAAAAACCAAGTGTCTGCTATTGCAAAGCGAATTGATAACCTTTATTATTTAGATTTTCGTTATAAATGTAGTGAAATAAATATGGTGCAAAATAATACAGATTTAAATGACTGGCATCAAAACATGACTTATGTCAAAGAGGTGTTAAAAAATAATAATATTTGCTTTAAGGGTACAAGTAGCGTGCAAGACCAGTGTGAAAGTTGCTTAGAAGGTAAAATCCATCGTTTACCGTTACCACGTAGTGAGATAAAAACAACTAAAACTTGTGAGTTAATTTAATGCTGATACTTTTTTTTTTTATTTATTTATCATATTACATATACCGATATAAAACTAGGTCAAATTAGCATCTAAAAAAAACCACAAAGGTTAACAACTAATGCTAATAACACTTAATAGTACGTCACAACTCAACAACAACTTATGCTATAAATTAAATGAACACAGTGAAAATATTTTAAAAGACTTAAAAACGAATAAATATAACTTATAAATATGACTTAGCAGGTTCAAATTCTCTTAGCTTCATTTTCGTTTTGTTTTAATTTTCGAAACATATTTGCAGATAATGTATTTTTTAAAATTTTTAATTGAAGATTGTATATTTGCTTCAGATATGAGGAATATGTACGGCCATAGCTTGTTAGACCATATTGAATATAGGATTCCGCTAATGAATTATAAAGCATAATTTTTACTTTAAAGGGAATTCTATTTTTTAATATTTTTATATTTCCTAGGAACTGGCGTAACTTATTGCTAATGTGTTCGATGTGGTAGCTCCAGTTGAATTTTGAATGAATTATTAGGCCAAGGTATTTATGTGTATCCACTATATCAATTGCAGGACACCTACAGGTTCCTAGCCCATGCAGACAGTTATGATTGTGTGAAATTATAGATTTTGGTGTAGGGTGATTTGATAATCATGAGCTTAGTTTTACTAATGTTTAGTACTAAACCAGCATCATGACACCATTTAGTTATCGTGTCCAAGTCAGACTGAAGATCTTCACATGCTCTATGGATATCTTTACTTGACACAATAAGGCAAGTGTCATCTGCAAATTGGTAACACGTGCTGTATTTTAGGCAGTTTCCCAAATCGTTCACATACGATAAAAAGTGTAGGGGACCCAGGACTGATCCTTGAGCCGTTCCCTCAGTCACCATTTTGGGGTCACTGTATGTATTTTGTACTTTAACAGTAAATATACGATTTGTGAGATAATTTTTGCACCACTTTAGTAACGGACCCCTGATTCCACAATCATCTAGATTTTGGATTAGTTGTTCATTCTGCAATGTTTCAAATGCCCGCGAAAAGTCAATAAATAGGGCCAGTACAAATTTTTTGTTGTTTAAGTGAGCATTTACCTCGTCAGTGAAAGAACATAGGAGGTCTGTTGCACTTTTACCCGCTTGAAACCCAAATTGATTGCTACTAATTACCTCTTTCTTTTGATAGAATTGATGAACCTGATCACTCACGATTCTTTCTATGATTTTGTCAATTGCAGAAAGTAAAGTATTGGCCTGTAGTTCGTATAATTTTCGTGATGACCCTTTTTGTACACTGGTCTTACACAACCTATTTTGAGGTCATTAGGAAAATCGCCTGTTTCGACGCTACAGTTTATTAAATTTGCAATTGGTAGGGCCAGATATTGGTCCGTACTTGTGGCCCGATGGAACAAACATCACTCGCAGGTGCAAGGTATTTTGTTATTTTCAAGGATGACTATTCTAATTATAGAAGTGTGTACTTTTTTGAAAGACAAGGATGAAGTAAAGACCTGTATTGAGAATTTTTTAAATAAATCTAAAAATGAAATGGGAAATAAAGTTAAATGTTCTCTCTTTGCCCTTCACCGTAATGGAAGCTACACGAAGATCACGAAACTCTTGTTAAATAAGTTATAATTAAAAATACATATTGCATAAAAATCAGTTTACTAATTTCAATCCTAATAGAAATACTGGAAATAGCTCAGTCAAATACATTCCAACAAACAATAAGTACAATCGGAACACAATAGCATTTCACACCATTATATCCTCACTTTGGTGAAATTTGGGAAGTAAAATCTATGAAGCACCATTTACGCAGAGTGATAGGAGAACAAACACTAACATACGAAGAACTGACAACGATTTTCTACCAGATATAAGCATGTCTAAACTCGAGACCATTATGCGCACAAAGTGTAGATATAAAGGACAATGTAGCGATCACACCAAGCCATTTTCTCATTGGACGAGAGGCAGTAGGAATACCAGATCCTCTAGAAAGTATCAGCACTGACCTACTGACCTGGCTGGACACATGATTATCTTCATCAACTCCAACAGGGACACAAGTGGAAGAAAAAGAATGAAAACCTAAGAATTGGAACAGTAGTACTAATCAAAGATATAAAAAAAAACATAAGTTCTAGCAAATGGCCACTAGCAAAAGTCAAAGATATAGATGCAGGCAACGATGAACTAATGAAATTGCATTGTTAATCAGATCTTCAAAAAGCAAACACATATAAAGTGTCAAACGAAACGTGTATGGAAATAACTATACATGCAAAATACATGACCAAAGACTGAATCACAACATCGATCATTTATATATGTACGGCCAAAGAGAGGATGTCGAGCTGCGGGACGTTGGAGTAATACGAATTGCTGACAATTGTATTATTAAAACACCTACTAATATATTAGCCGCTAAAAGAACTATATCACTTCAAATAATAGCGTCATTTTCAAAACAAATTGATTTCTCAGTAGATGCTCTCAACTACCAGCACTTTTAACATTACTAAAAACGAGGTTATTTACAGTTCGAAAGATATTCTTCAGCAGATAGCAGATTCTGGAAAAACACTACAAACACAGTTAAACAATACCATCTCGACCCAAATTACGTCTCACACTTACACAACTTCAATAGTATCAGGAATAGTAGTTTTCACCGTAATATTAGTAACATATTCTTGTGCTCCGCAGATCGTGAGAGGCATGACGTCACTGATGCAGCGACAACCCAGTCACGACAGCAGAGCAACCGGCCAAATAAATGAGGGTTTCACTGAAGATACGCACCAGTTGTCTCAACTGCGACCAACAATAGCACAAAAGAAACCTGCCAGACGATCACGAGAGTCAAATCAAAAGGAAGTTGGTGCCATTGAACAATAAATACTGTATTATTATTAATTATTACTTTTTATGTTATATAATGTATAAATAGGATAAATACATAGGACTCATAGTAATTATAATTGTTTTAATCTTTTAGTTCAACGAAATACTTATAATATGTTGTAATAAATAAATGTCAACTAACCAAGTTTTAACTGTAAATGTAGGTCGCTCGTGGAACTATTGAATGTAGGATACCCGTGTAATATTTTGAGATGAAGTAAGCAACCTTTTCAATAAACACTCCTGCACACTGATAACAAACTATTGTAATAAATTCTGTATAAATAACTAATTAATGTTGAAATAAATCAATTGGAATCTAGAACTGATTCGAGTATCACTTCCCTCCTGAGAAGAAACAAGAAGTACCTAGCAACCGCTAGAAGAGCTATTGCAGCTGGAAGAAACGAGAAGTCTCTAGCACCCGCTAGAAGAGCTAGTGTGCTAATTCCATACTGTGTACATTGCATGACGTTATCATATACTCTCTTCTGCCCACCTACCGTCTGTCACCCCAGGTCTCCTGGTGATAGACAATCCCGTATTATCTATATATTGAGTCAAAGAAGAGGGTTAGGGCGTTAGGAACACAATAGGTGGGGCCCGTAGGTACACAATTCGGCTAGGTACACAAACATACACACACGCACTATCTAGGATACGTGCACAAGGGTCCAGGTCCAGTTACCTACAATTAGGGATAAGCTACAGGGTAGGTGTTGGGGGTAGGTCAGTCCCACCTTTTTTCTGTAAACGCATCTGGTGACTGCACGCTTGCGTACACACCTCGCGTAGGGTACGGTGTAGCTCATCAGGGTGTTTCCATTTGGTCCTTTGAGTTTTGTTTTTTGTTTTCACGACAGGACATCAATCACGACCGGTTGAGAAAACGAACCAGTAAGTTTCGCACTCCTTTTGTCCTCGTAGATAGACACACATACCAATTCGTATTATCAACTAACTAACGCGCTGCGATTTTATCAAGTGAACAGCTACAGAACGTCTTCTAGAGATTGAATATATCTACTAGTATGTGACGCAAATTACAATGCACCCTAAATATAGCTAAGAAAAATCATGTCACTGCTGTTAACTTAAGAAATCTACATGACACAATTAATCAGAATATAGAAGCACTTCAACGTCAAAACATAGATATATCTACATGGGACCTCATGCTAGCCAAGATCCTCAGCAGAATTTGGGATCCTGAAACAAACGAAAAATATGAACAACAACGGAACCTAACGATTCCAATGCCTACATATGACCACTGCAAGAAACAAACAAATCAAAACAAATAACAAGTCAAGATCCGACAATCCAGGTCCGCACAAGAGTTCAGAAAACAATTGTTGGCATTGTAACCAGAAATACCATACAATTTATCAATGCACACGATTTAAACAACTCTCAATAGAAGACCGATACAAGGCAGTATAAGAAAAAGGAATGTGCAGGAACTGTTTGGTGCACAGTGAAACAGAAGAATGCATAAGTACAAAAAATTGCCAACACTTTGGAAGGTCAGGACATCATACCTACCTACATCAAGAAAACTACAAGCCAATTAGATATACGAAGAGCGAAAAAGTCAGTAGGTCTAAGAATACCAGCCCAAATAAAACAAGCAGTATGCATACAAATACAAAAACGAAACTACCACAACCTACGCTACTACGCAATAGCGCTTGTGAATGTAAGGTCATTCGATGGTACAACACAGTTACTAAGAGTGCAATGTGATCAAGATTCAGTGTCGCCGCACACGAGCCACTCGCCACAGCCACAAACGCCGCCACGAGAAGCTATAAGCGGCTACAAAGGTAGCTGAAGCGCGCGACAGCCACTTGTGGCCGGTGGTCGACACTTGCGGTCGGTGGCTGCTACTTTTTTTAACCCTTACGTGCAGTATCATAATGGACTCTGACGAAGAAGGTTTAATTGCGCTACTTTTGATAAAAAGACGTCGTCGTAGAAGACGAAACCGTAGTTATTGGATACATCCAATTTTAACGAATGTACACAAATGCAACGAACATTTCGATAATCTTCTAAACCATCCTAAAAAGTTTTTCAAACATTTTCGTTTAAGCATAGGTACGTTTTGGGAACTACATGCTCTATTATATGCTGGATTAAAGCACCACGATACCAACATGCGGAAAAGCATCGCACCTGCGGAAAGACTAGCTATCACATTAAGGTAAGTGGAAATAATCACTAGCATAAAACTCCACAGAACACTATGATAAAATAATCTATACTTTATTTATAATCACTATGCATTGTTTTTTCTACTAGAGAATAGCTAGTTAACAAATAAAACACGTAGGTATTTGTATTTAGTTATTGTGTGTTTATTATAATTTGATATCACTCGTCATCATCACGGAACATGTCTTCGATAACAGAACTGTTGTCCATAGACTGGTCAGAATAATATGAATGAGTTGGAGAAGACTGAATTATAGGTGAAGACGGGATAGATGTAGAAGCGTTTTCTGTAGAGTATGACATGTCAAGCATAGACTTGTCGGAATAATGTGAATGAAGTGGAGAAGGCTGGGCAGATGTAGAAGCTTTTTGTGTCTTTTTGTGTATGTTGGCATTTCCTGAAGAATAACCATAATATTGTGCCGAATAGGTTTCATAATTTTGATTATGAGTGTACTTTCTAATTAACTGTAATATTTCTGATTGAAAATCAAGTTTACAATTTTCGTCAATTTTTTTTACATGTGGAAGCAGCGACATCAGAAATTGCTTATCGGGGTCATTTTGGTCGCTTATTTGATCATGTTTACGTTTTAAATTTTCCGAAAGTGTTCTGAGAATTTCATTTTCTGATTTTTCGGCCCTTTTTATATTAATGTTTCTGTTTATTTTCGGGCGAGATGTTTCCGCATCATTAGTTGCATTAGTAACATCGGTAGGCGGTCTCACTTCTTTTAAGGAATTCAAGAACGATAGATGATTGAAATAAATGTACTGTTTACTGCTTGTTGCTGCCGAACCACTCGCAACGTTCTTGTTTTTTGCATTTTCTCTATTAAAACTGTCACGAAGACTCTTCCACTTCCTCTGTAATTTAGTTACTGTAACAAAAAAAAAAATTTAATTTATTTAATTTATTTAAAAAAATATATATAATTTGTTTCAGGTATCTAGGAACTGGATGCTCGTTTGAGGATTTTGAACTCTCTTACCACCGTGGGGCCACTACAGCAAGGAAAATAGTACAAGAAACATGTCAACTAATTTGGAACTATTTAAAAGCCGTTTGTATTCCAGAACCGACCCAAGACATGTGGAAAGAAATTGCCAGCGGATTTCTTCAAAATACTAATTTTCCTAATTGTTTAGGCGCCATAGATGGGAAACATATAAGAATTATTCATCCATTCGATACCGGCTCCTTGTACTTTAACTATAAAAAATTTTTTTCAATAGTACTTCTTGCAACTTGCGACTCGAATTTACTTTTTACGTTCGTGGATGTTGGGGCATACGGTAAAGCATCCGATTCTACAATATTTAGAGAAAGTGAACTGTGTAATAAAATACACAGAAATACATTAAATATCCCCTCACCACGACAGGTCGGTAATCGACAACCATTGAACTATACATTTGTTGGTGATGAAGCATTTGGCCTCAGTGAAAATATGATGAGGCCATATGCTGGAAAATATTTGGACTTAGACAAAAAAGTTTTCAATTATAGGTTAAGCCGTGCCAGACGTTGCATTGAGTGTACCTTCGGCGTACTAGCAAACAAATGGAGAATATTACATCGCCCATTAAACACTTCTGTTCATTTCTCAGAAGACATTGTGAAAGCTTGTTGCATTTTGCACAACTTTATTCGCAAAAGGGATGGTTTCAATTTTCGGCACACTTTGAAAATAGTGGGACTCGAAAATATACAAAATACAGGCTGGCCAGTAACACGAGCGTCTACTGCAAGAGATACGTTAAAAGATTATTTTATGTATGAAGCAGCAATACCGTGGCAAGAAAATAGAATATAAATATATGGTTTTATATTATTTTATTAAACTTACCTTCAATGTTCTTTTCTTTGGCAGTTTTATTCGAAAAATCTCCCACAAACAATTCGCAGATTTCTTCCCAGGCCTTCACTTTTTCTCCTCTATTACTATAACTATCACTTTTTGAATCCCAAATCGCAGGACGGGATTGTATCTCTGATATAAATAATTCTATATCCATATTTATCTACATATATGAACTACAGACTAC
The DNA here is from genome assembly GCF_905404315.1 of Leptidea sinapis. Taxonomy (NCBI): domain Eukaryota; kingdom Metazoa; phylum Arthropoda; class Insecta; order Lepidoptera; family Pieridae; genus Leptidea; species Leptidea sinapis. The sequence goes on along the minus strand of NC_066293.1, from coordinate 5,922,916 downwards.
GTGCGTGCGTTACCGTCGACTTACACAGGTTAACTGAGGCAAGGGAGAGAGGGGCGCGGAATCGCGCGAGTGGCGTGTGGCGGCTTTTTGTGTCGGCGTTTAGTGGCCGGTGCGAGCCACAAGATGCAAGCTGCGACGATTTGTAGCGTGTGGCCGCCACCGGCGCCAACCGTGTGCGGCGAGTCCATATAAAATGTATGAAAATTACAGGAAATATGCCAGTGGCGGCGTTTTGTGGTTGTGGCCGGTGGCCCGTGTGCGGGAGCCCTCAGAAGTGTCCTTTTGCACGGACACAGTAGCTCGACTACTAGCTTACCCGAGGAACAGAACACACGTTGAAGTAAGATGGTCACTGCAACCAATAGAACCGCTTTGTCACGAACTGGACATACACTCGAACTTACTTTAAAAGAGCTCAAAATATTTATTGGCTTGAATTTCATCATGTCATGTCTACGTTATCCGAAAATACGCATTTAAAGGAGTAACAAATGGCGCATTCTGATTATCGTCAAAGCAATGACGAGGGATAGATTTTTCAAAATCCGATCTTCATTGAAGGTCGTTTACGATGATGATTTGAGCTCTGAAGAGAAGAAAGATGATAAAATCTGGAAGGTTCGCCCTCTTTTTCTCGAACGTACTGTTGATATGAGTATAGATGAGATGATGATACCGTTTCCTGGCCAGTGCGGTATAATAGTATATTTGCCGTGCAAGCCAAATCCTCTCGGGTTAAAAGTCGTTGTCTTGGCCAATCCCAATGGAGTTTTTTGTGACATGATAGTTTACCAATGCGATACTACCTTTCCGACTGAACTTACAGAACGTTACAGTCTTGGTGAATGTTTGATTATGTTTCTGACTCGGACCTTGGTACCTGGGCACATTATACACTGTGACCGTTATTTCACCACTCTCAAGCTTGCAAACTCCATGTTGGAAAAAGGATTTTACCTCGTGGGTACCACTATGGCCAACAGAATACCTCGGCACATTGCTTTGATGTCAGATGAAGAGTTAAGTGCAAAGGGACGCGGAACAACTTTTACCTTAGTACGAGAAGATGGGAAGTTGGCGATTACCAAATGGCAAGATAATAAGCCAGTGTATCTGCTTTCTTCTTGCTATGCTGCTGAAAAAACTGACACTTGGCAACGCTGGTCGAAAAAAAACAAAGTTTACGAGACCGTGACTTGTCCAGAAGTCGTTAAAAAGAATATAATTTATCCATGGGTGGAGTCGATTTGGCAGATCGCATGTTGTCTGATTGTCCATCGCGGGCCAGAACAAAAAAGTGGACGGTACGAGTAGTGTTTCACATGTTTGATTTAGCAGCCACTTACTCGTGGTTTGTCTATCGCCAAGAATGTGTGAGGAACGGTGTAGCTCGCAAAAACACAATGCAACTGCAGGAATTCAAAATGGTCCTAGGTCACTACTTTATCGAAGCTAATGATGTGTCAAGCGACAGTTCTGAGACCGGCGACGGAGTGTTGGCGCCCAAACATAAGAAAAGGAAGATGGCCATCGTTCCTCTACCTTCAGATATAAAAAGGTGTCAAAATCAAAAAGCTGGCTGCAAACAAAAAATGTGCAAAGTGTTAAATTTACTTATGTAACACTTTGAATCGCAATTGCTTCGAAATATATCATAAGTAAAGTTCCTATTATTTTATAGAATTAGTTTTGTTTTTCAGAGCAAATTATTTGAATGTACATTTGGTTAATTTCTTTGTTGATCTCAACACGTTTTTTATTACAAGTATCTAATCGTACAAAAAATTTACTGATTTTTGTGATTATAGTTCTAAGATAAAAATAGAAGTTTTTTGAGGTTCATTTTTGTGTAAGTAATTTGATTTCAATCATAGTATTTTATTTAACTCTAAGTCCAAATTTTGCATAACTTTAGGAGAACTCTTTATGTCCTCATACCTGATGCCTAGCGAGGGGGAAATATCAGTATCAATGAAATTTATAAGGCAAGAAGTGTGGACTTAAGGACTAGAATGGGATCAGATTCTAGAAAACGTAACCAAATACTGATGCATCTACAAGACCAGATGAAAATGCTAGAAACAATTTCAATACCGCAGTGGTGTCACATCACAGATGGAATTAAGATTGAAAAGTAACACGGCTTTTGTGATGCATCAGAAAAACATACGGTGCTGTGGTATACTGTCGAGTACAAAACAATGATAATTCGTACAACATTACACTCCTACAAGCAAAATCAAAAGAAACACCTCTCAAACGAAAAACAAGACTACCAAAACTTGAATTGTGTGCTGCACTGTTACTCGCCCAACTGATGGAAAAAGTCATATTAATAATAAAAATTTCAAATACAGAAGTTTATTGTTGGACAGACTCAATGCTTACATTAGGCTGGGTCAAAGGTGAAGCTACAAGATGGAAAACGTTTGTAGCTAATAGGATAGCTGAGATACGAAAACTGATACTACAAGCAATATGGAATCACGTTATAACGTCGAATAACCCGGCGGACGACATTTCAAGAGGAATTGAACCAAGTAAACTCCACAACTTTACACATGGTGGAAGGGCCCAACTTGGTTTAAAACCAATATATGAAGATAGAAGAATATACCTGAAATATGAGAAGAAACCATAACGCTTGTTATGGTTTATTCACATTAACTTGGCAACAACTATCGAATCGCACAATAAAGTTGTCATTGAACACGTTGCGTTGATGCGTACGCTCCGTAAGAAAGAAACAAAAAGACTAAGTGTTAACCGTTTTTAAATAATTAATTTGTATGCTAAAGAAATATAGAGTAAATTCAGATACGGTGATATAAAAAAAAGTGCCAAATATACAATACAATGAATCAAATATTAAAAAGTGCATCAATCAGTGAAGTGAATAAAAGAAACCCTGACCTACAAACACGTAACGTATCTATCAACGAGCGCCTCGACCGGATCGCGGTGTGTGCCGAAACCGGTTGTTAGATCATCGAAGAATTGATATTGTCAACGATTAATTTATATTGGTTTGTACTTCACGTTTAAATTAACTAAACATTACTGGTGTATACTGTGGCTTATATCAACTGCTCAATCCAGTCACAACATCTAAGTGAGCTCGCCTATATAAAAAAGCTCAATATAAAATCTTGAATTATTTAATACAATAGTGTTATGATGTCGGTACGACGTTCGCCTCCATCTACCCCTATTTCACAAGAAAAAAGAGTTAGGTTAAAGGATATCACGAGACTGATTTCATTAATATAGCGGCCAGGCACAGGAACAACCCTAATAAACGAACACGATCAGACCTATCTCCTGGAACACCAGATAAATTGCAATTATTTGAAGAAAAAATTGTTAAAATGCTTTCTTCCTGAAAAAAAGAACAGGAAATAGTTCTGAAAACGCTGTCCTCTGACATATTAGAGGTGAAAAGACAAAATCAAGAAATTCAAAAAAGCTATTGTGAAATTGAGGAACCTATTGATTATATAAATAAAGAATAGAAAGCATGAGATCTTCAATAGAGAAAATAGAGAAGGAAAAAAATGAACAACGAGGCTATATTACAGAATTGGAAAAAAAGGTGCAAGATTTAGAGAACAACCGCCGCTCGGCCACTATAGAAATTAGAAATGTACCCCGCAAAGAGGTCGAGACATCAAGTGACCTTATTTCTGCCATAAGCCCATCTGAACTCCGAGACGTTTATCGGCTTCCTTGAAAAAAGGAGGTGAATCGGCCCATTGTAGCTGAATTTCTGACCGTACCCATCAAAAATAAGGTACTGGAAGCTTGCCGATCGTTCAATAGAGGTCGCGCTACTGCAGATAAGCTCAATACGAGCCATATTGGTATGCACAGCCAGAAACAACCGATATATGTGGCTGAACACCTACCGGCAAGTATCAGAAAATTATTCTATGAAGCATGTAATCGTATGTCGTCAGTCAACCAAGTTAACCACTATTTTGCTAATATTGGCAGGGACCTCGCCTTAAGGCTAAACAATAAAATGACACCTTCCTTGAAGCCTACTGATGACCACCCAAAAAACTCTCTTACTCTCCTTCCAACGGATGAAGCTGAAGTGGCAAGCATCATCTCTAGCCTACGCAACGATGCTGCGATTGGATGGGATGGAATTACGAGTAAACTACTGCAACAATGCAGTAGCACACTGGTCCCAATTATTACCAAAATATGTAATAATTCTATTATGAGTAGTAAATTTCCAAAAGTATTTAAAAAGGCCATCCACCCTATCTACAAAAGTGGAAACAAAGAAGATATCAGTAGCTATAGGCCAATATCTGTGCTGTCAACTCTATCTAAAGTGTTAGAGAAAATACCTTAGTTAGGAAAGTTACCGATAGTTGATATCGGTAACTTTCCTTCCAAGAGACTCATAACATTCTAGCTCCAAACCAATTTGGATTCAGAAGGGGAAAATCAACTGAGGACGCAGTGTCATTTCTTGTCGACTATGTTGCTAACAAACTTGACACACATAAAAAATGCATAGGAGTTTTCTTAGATCTTTCCAAGGCATTCGACACGGTCTCTGTTCCGCATGTGACAAATAAAATGGAAAGAATGGGGATCCGTGGTCACGCCCTAGACATCTTCAAAGACTATCTCTCTGATAGAACCCAGTGCGTAAAAATTTACGCATTTGTGAGTGGTGAAGTATCTCCCGCTTTTGGTGTTCCTCAAGGTTCCATCTTAGGCCCCACCCTTTTCCTCATATATATAAATGCCATGCAATATTTCTCTTACTAACTGCTCGATCATCACCTATTCAGATGATACAGCCCTCCTAGTCCATGGACGCGACTGGCCTACCACTTAAGCTTTAGCGGAACAAGCTCTCGGAAACGTACTTGACTGGCATTCTAATAATCTCCTGACCCTAAACCTTACAAAGACAACATACTTAACCTTTTCAATAACAGCTCCAGGTCAACCATCCCCAGAAATCTTCCCGTTTAAGGCTCACTCATTCACAAATCGTTTCCCACTTTCATCATGTGATTGGCCAACTTTATCTAGGTCTTATAATATCAAATATCTTGGAGTCTATATTGATAACCAATTAAATTGGAAATTTCCCCTGGAAAAACTCACCTCGCGTATATGAAAATTAATATACATATTTAAAATGCTAAGATCATCCGCTGATAGTGATACGCTAAAATTAATTTACTTTGCTCTGTGCCAGTCCATCATCAGCTATTGCATTTCAATATGGGGAGGTGCCGCAAAGACCAGATTGCTGGAACTAGAACGGGCACAAAGAGCTGTTATCAAAGTAATGACGTGTAAACCTTTTAGATACTCTACCTGCTTGCTATACAAAGAATCTGGAGTTCCGACCGTACGTTAGCTCTTTATACTTCATTCCATATTAAGAAAACACACCACACTCTCATACGATAAAAATAAAAGTAAAGGAAGAAAATCGCAAAGTGTTGTCTAGTTCCAAATTTTAGAACTTCTCTAGCCAGTCGACATCATCAAGTAATCGCAAGTCATCTCTATAATAAAATAAATCAACATTGTCACATATATCCTCTTGCAAAATTTTCCTGTAAATCCGTTGTTAATAAATGGCTCCTATCAAAAACATACACAGAAACTGAAGATCTCCTCAAGATATGTACACAAATACTGGTACCCATAACACAAGTTAGATCTTATCATGGGTATCAGAGTTTCAATTCAACACTGTATTTTATTTAAGATAAGTTAATTTTTAAGACGTAGTACATGTATATTTAAGTGTTGTGAACCTCTGTTTTTGTGAATTAAAGTTAATTATTATTATTTTTAATGAAATATGTGAGAGATTTTCAAGTTTTAAAAGAATAGTACAAGTTCAATCATACTGTCTCCGATTTAAGAATATGAAAAGAACCTTTAAGTTGCGAGGAACTAGCTATTACAACAAACAGAATAATAGTACTAGTACAGCATCAAGTATTTCAGAAGGAATACAAGGCCTTTACAAAAGGGTTATCAATTGAGAAAAATAATAGACTCTCATGCTTAGATCCGTACTCCAATAGTCGGAGGAAGACTTCATAATTCAAACCTTCCCTATAGTCAGAAACATCCAACACTACTACCAAGTAATCACCATGTCACATGGATGAAAATCCACGACGCTCATCTGAAAACCTTACATGGAGGGTTTTCCTCCATGTAATGTTTATGTTAACCTTAGCATACATACGTCAAATATTTTGGATATAAGCAGGAAACAAAAGAATAAAGAGCTTATATATCCAAATGTGTAAAATGCAGACGATACAAATCATTAACTCTACATCAAAAAATGGGCACATCACCGAAAGCAGGTGTTTATTACGCTGGTCCTGTACAAGTTAGAGCAATGAAAGGAAGAGGACAGAAGTCTTACAAAAGCTATATTGCAGTATTTGTTTGCCTAGCAACGAAAGCAATACACTTAGAACTTTTAGGTGATTTATCAACCGAGTCTTTTATAGTAGCGATGCAAAGATTCACATCACGAAGAGGTCCAATTTCACACATGTAAAGTGATAATGCAACTTATTTTGTTGGAGCTGCTAATCATCTATATAAGGAAATACTGGAAATATCTCAGTCAAATACATTCCAACAAACAATAAGTGCAATCGGAACACAATAGCATTTCACACCACCTTCTTCTCCTCACTTTGGTGGAATTTGGGAAGTAAAATCTATGAAGCAGAGTTTACGCAGAGTGATAAGAGAACAAATACTAACAAACGAAGAACTGACAATGATTTTGTACCAGATATAAGATCACTTAGTTGATTGTCTTTTGGTATCGGGTTCGTAACAATATATCCAGCTTTCATCACCCATGACGATGTCAAATACAGCATTTGAGTCACAGCCGTTGAACTTATCTAACATTTGGCGACACCAGTCTATGCGAACGTGTTTCTCGTCGTCGGGTAAAGTATGGGGAATCCATCTGGTACAAAGCTTCCTGACGCCTAAATGTTCGTGTAATATTTTTTGAACTTGACTCATGACAAGGCCTAGGCTTGCCCATATCTGCTGATAGGGTAGATATCTTATCTTCTTCTATCATGCGTCGCACAGCATTGATGTTATCTTCTGTAGTCGCTTTTAAAGGACGTCCCTCACGCGGATCATCATTGAGATTGCTACGTCCATGCTTAAACTCGTTAAGCCAATTGTAAATAGTGGCACGAGATGGGGCTTCATGAAGAAATGCGTATTACAGCCTATCATAGCTTTGTTGCTGAGGAAGCCCACAACGAAAATCATAATAAATCATTCACCGAAAATTGTCTCGCGTTAGGTTCATTTTAACGTGTAACAAAAGTTTTAGATTTTCGGCCAATTCACAAAAACAAATGACAAATGAATGCAATGCAAGCAATGCAGTTCTAAAATTGAAATTTAAAAAAGTTTTCATTAGCAATATTTCTAACTGGCCAGTTCAAAACATCTGAAAATGTAATCAAATACCACCACTTTTAACATTATTAAAAACGAGGTTATTGACAGTTCGAAAGACAGCAACAAACACAGTTAGACAATACCATCTCGACCCAAATTACGTCTCACACTTACCTGCCCTGGAGAGACGCCAGAATGTTCATTCATTGAACAATAAGAACTGTAGTATTATCAATTTTTTACATATTATGTTGTATGATGTATAAATAGGATAAATACGTGGGTAACACTGAAAATGTTTTGAACTGGCCAGTTAGAAATATTGCTAATGAAAACTTTTTTAAATTTCAATTTTAGAACTGCATTGCTTGCATTGCATTCATTTGTCATTTGTTTTTGTGAATTGGCCGCAAATCTGAAACTTTTGTTACACGTTAAAATGAACCTAACGCGAGACAATTTTCGGTGAATGATTTATTATGATTTTCGTTGTGGGCTTCCTCAGCAACAAAGCTATGATAGGCTGTAATACGCATTTCTTCATGAAGCCCCATCTCGTGCCACTATTTACAATTGGCTTAACGAGTTTAAGCATGGACGTAGCAATCTCAATGATGATCCGCGTGGGGGACGTCCTTTAAAAGCGACTACAGAAGATAACATCAATGCTGTGCGACGCATGATAGAAGAAGATAAGATATCTACCCTATCAGCAGATATGGGCAAGCCTAGGCCTTGTCATGAGTCAAGTTCAAAAAATATTACACGAACATTTAGGCGTCAGGAAGCTTTGTACCAGATGGATTCCCCATACTTTACCCGACGACGAGAAACACGTTCGCATAGACTGGTGTCGCCAAATGTTAGATAAGTTCAACGGCTGTGACTCAAATGCTGTATTTGACATCGTCATGGGTGATGAAAGCTGGATATATTGTTACGAACCCGATACCAAAAGACAATCAACTAAGTGGTGTTTCCTTTCGAGGATCGGCCAACTAAGGTAAAGAAAGGAAGAAGTCAAGGAAAAAAGAGGATGCCTCATTCTTTGGTCGGAAAGGTCATTTCGCGACAGTTGTGCTAGAATATGGAAGGAAAGTTACTGCAGACTGGTATGTCAATCGCTGATTGCCTGTTGTCTTGGAAAAAATTCGACAGCAGCGCCCTCGAAGCAGAATCCTTCTTCACCACGACAATGCTTCAGCGCACTCCCTAAAATGGACTGTTAAATATTTGACTATGACAGGTGTCGAGATAATGAGTCATCCGCCATACAGTCCTGACTTGGCGGCCTGCGACTTTTATTTATTCCCAAGAACTAAAGATAAAATTCGAAGTATTCGCTTTACGAGCCCTGAAGATGCAGTGAAAGCGTACGAAAATGCCATAGAAGAGACCCCTATAGAAGAATAGGCCCACTGCTTTTCTCAGTGGTTCCATCGAAGGTGACGATGTGCAGAGAGAAACGTAGATTACTTCGAAAAACGATAAAAGTATTGGCAACTTTCTACATTAAGCCGTTTTTCATTTTCCAAACATTTTCAGTGTAAACTAGGTATATAGGACTCGTAGTAATTATAATTGTTAGAAATCTTTTAGTTCAACGAAATACTTATTAAAATGTTGTAATAAATAAATGAAAACGAACTAAGTTTTAACTTAACAAGCAGTATGTTGAACTGTAAATGTAGGTCGCTCGTGTAACTATTTATACACGTGTAATATTGTATGATGAATATTATTTTTTGGCAATAAGTAAGCAACCTTTTTAATAAACACTGCTACACACCGGCAGCACACTGTTGTAATAAATTCTGTATAAATAACTAAGGAATGTTGAAATAAATCAATTGGAATCAAGAACTGAGTCGAGTATCACTTCCCTCTTAAGAAGAAACAAGAAGTATGTAGGAACTGCTAGAAAAGCTAGTGCAGCTGGAAGAAACGAAAAGTCCCTAGCACCCTCTAGAAGAGCTAGTGCAGCTACTCCATGCTTTTAAGCACCCTCTCACTGCGGCCAGGAAACCGTCAGTCGATTGGTCTTGTGAGTCCGCTTGACCAGCAGTGAGAAAATCCATCTTCTGTTCATTGCACGACGTACACATACCCTCCTAATCAATGGACACCTCCTCTGCTCTCACTAAAGTCCACCATAACGAAGACTTTGGAAAAACTTAGACTATAAGCCGAACAAAACAAAAGATCAACATTTCCTTGCGTCATCACAACTGTTGTTTGACATTTTAAAATACCCGTATAATACGAGAATATCTGGGGGTTCAGATTTAAATAAATGGATCCTTTAAGTAAGTACAAATCTGAAATACTGAAAATAGTCCCATGTTCTATAATAAGGTATTTGGAATAATGTCGAAGCTAGATTTTCAATACGTCTGTTTCCGCTTAGCGTTTAGCCGCGAACGCACCCCTTTGTGTTCGTTCAAAATACTTGTTGTTGCCAACTTTTTCTTAGACCGAATATAGTATTTTTGGATTTAGTACCCAAAAAAATATAGTAGACAGGGGACTAATTAAAAAAAAAAGTGTGTGTCAGCTCTGACGCACGACTGGAGTTTACTCCTCAAGAACGATTGTCTTTGAACAGGTACTACACAAAATCAAGTCCAATGGAGTCAGTTACAAACAGACATACAGCAGCTAATAAAAGCGTATAAAGGTCAACGTATGAGGGAAATTCGTCAATGGGGTAAATGCTGCCTTTTGCCATTTCTCAAAACTAATCGAAATGCAACAACTTGATCTATCTCGAGGTTGCCGTTTAAACTATATTCGTTCCTTAAAAATGAAAAAGATCGCGTTGTACATCGGAAATTTGAAAGATCTACCATTTTAAAATTTAGGCAAGAGGAGCAGCGAGATGAGAGTGCTTTTAACCAATAAAAATATATGGTTTCTGATAGATTTTTAGTTTGGTTAGATTGTATGGTTAATTTTGTATGGTTGTTTAAATTAAAATATTAAAATTAGTTTGTATAAAAATGATATATTTTTGATAAACATTTTTATTCAATGATATACCTACTGCTTGCTTTAGCTCAATTTTTAATATGAGTATATATTATTCTTTATATTACAAGCCTTCTTAATAAAATATTGAGATCACCTGGATTGATCGTTGGGTAAATGCGTCATAGAGAAATGTTACGAATTTTCCCCATGTGAATTGAAATGCCTCTAGTAGACTAATTTTTTGCTCTTTTTTAACATAGGGACGTATATGTGAAGTCTAATTTAAAAAGAGCTACTTAAGTTCGTTTCAACCTCAATAACTATCTGGTTTGAATTCATAGTATGTATGGATATGGAGTAAATGCGTCAAAAATCTACATTTTTATAAAACCCTTAATAACTTTTTTGTGCGATGCCCTTGAAGGTGACCACCTAATAAATCTTGAACATTATTCGTTAGAAAACACAGGTTTGATGAGATTTTTAAAAATGATTTAAGAGTTTAATTTAAGAGGGCCATCAAATCATAGATATTAAAAAATAAAATAAGTTTTCTTATAGTCAGGTACCTAATTATTAAAATTCTGTGATCAGCGCCATCTATCGAAAATCTTTATGTTGTCGTATTACTCGGTAAATTCAGTAATAAGAAATAGTTTATGAAAGTGGCACTAGATGACGTTCAATCTAGTATTATTTGTTTTTAATTTGAAGCTCAAGAAAGTTAGCCCCCCAGATTTTTTTTTATTTTTTAATTTTTTTTTATTACATCGTTAGTTCGCCATTTGTTCTTGATTGTTCTCTATAAACATTTGTTTGTTCTCGATTTTTTTTTAAATTTTCAATTCATTAAAATTGGTTAGGTTACTGTTCTACAGTTAAAACAACGCACGAGCCGAGCGTAGCGTGCCGCGGCAGCTGCCGGCGAGTGCAAGAACCAATTAGTAGGCGTTTCCCCCCATTTTTAATTAATTGTTTTTAAATAAAAAACAAAAGAACAAACAATTATTTATAGCGAACAATAATAAAACAAACTACGAACTAACGATATGCGATATTGAAAATTCAAAAATAGAAAAAAAAATTTTTTGGGGGGCTAAGTTTGATGAGCCTTAATTTGAACTTAGACGGTGTGTCTGTGGTTCAACGCCATCTTATAAAGTTTAGGAAACTAACGTACATTACCCACAACACTTCTTATTGCAATATATTAAAATAATTTTCAAAATTAAAGCTAGGTGGCCGCCAGGAAAATACAATGCTAATTGTTGCCTTATTTGTAAGCAGACTGTACGGGCCAACGCACGTACATTTGTTATTTCAGCACTTTTACGCCACATGCATTAACTTAGGTCATTTAGGCAGCAGTTCGTCATCGGCAATCAATCACGCCGCGCGTAACTCATAAACATATCATTTAAGAATCTATCAGTTTATTTTATCTTTTTATCAATATATCATTTCTACAACTATCAAAGACTTTTACTTCTCTCGGACTTATCATTAAAGGTGTATCTCATACATCTTCTTGGTCCTTCGAAAGTGACCTCGCGAGTGACTTAAGTGACGTATATTCGGTGTACGTGAATCTTTTGTTGCAAGTGAGGATTTACACTGCAGTTATCGAAGCAAAAATCAAGATCAATCAGATAACTTCACATCGTAAGCAGCCTACAGTCAGGGTTTGTACGATAACCATCCAAGTAAGGCGTATACTTTTATTTGTTTTACCTATATCAACGCAATAGCATAATCATCAGCAAATATGTCCACCATTGAAGACTTCCTACAAACTCAGGAGCAGATCACCGCTGCAATTGAGCAGGTATTTATCAACTTCAAATAAGACGGATCTGATCGTAAAACGTCAACCTATATCAAGCAGCGATTAGAAACGTTAGATAATTATTGGCTTGAGTATCAATCGAATCATAAAATTATGTGGGTTTGAGGATAAGTCTCACCTCTATTTCTTATCAAATAAGTTTGAGGTAGCAAGGGATAGGTTCTCGAATATAAGGGCTACTATACAAAATTACCAGCCAAGGGCCGATACTAGTAGACCTTCGACTCCGCGTATGAAGCCGGCTACACCTATCGGCATGCCGAGTTCTATTCAAATCACAGGACCAGGCTCATCATATCGTTCTCAAGGCGTAACCAGCAAAACTGATGAAATGTTAAGGAAGCAAAGTAGTCATTTCAAAGCCTTCGAACATAGCATATCAATCTTGATAATATAAGGGAAAAGTGGGAGTTCGATCATCTGCTGCGTATCATCCAAGCTCGTTGGTCAGCGATCGACTCGTTGCATTGGGAGCTGGACAGCGAGTTGTGTGGCCGCGAAGCAGAATATGAAGCTACATACTTCAGATTCGAAAGAAAGTATAACGAAATTATTAAGGAAATCAACAGGAAAATGTGGTCGTCATCCCACCGAGAACATGCTACACCCCAATTAATACTACCCAGCTTCAGCGGTAACTATCATCAATGGACCTCATTTAAGGATCTATTTATAGAGACCTTACACAACAACCCTACACTATCGAGCGCTCAGCAGATGCAGTTTTTGAAATCTAAACTTAAAGGTGAGGCTGAGCGACTCATACAACATTTAACAATATCATCAGACAACTACGCCACTTGGGATATATTAACCCATAGATACGAAGAAATTAATTCTCAATTCTCATTTTGACATATTATTTGGAATTCCTGTTATGCAGCAGGTATCAGTAAACCATCTGAAAAGAATCCATGATACCACACCTGAGACCTTAAATGCCACTAAAAATCTTGATGTTACTATCGACACGTGGGACCCACTATTGGTCTATATTTTATGTCAAAAATTAGATTCCGAGACCCATAGTGAATACGTAGAGTAAAGCAGCCGAGAGAAGTACCCAATATATCAGAATTTTTATAATTTATAGAAAATAGGTTTACAAAAATGGAAAGTTCTAAACGCAAGCAAGAGGCGCAGGGTAAATCTATTATACGAAACCCTAATTACAACAGTTCAATGACTTCGAGTTCAAAGTATCAAAATAATTCAAATGTCAAGCAATCAAGTTCACGGAATGTGTCGCAATCAATTTACAACAATAAAAACGGAGAAACGATGACCACGGAATATTCTACTGCCGACAATTTCTAGAAATGCCTCCAATATCAAAACGAAAAACAATCACAAAGTTTAATATTTGCCAAAATTGCTATTATTGCCATAACGGTAAGGCTTGTATCTCCAATAAAAGTGTCGTGAGTGCAATCAGGCACATATTACTGCATGAGGCGTTTACACAATCGGACGGCGCACACACGCACAGTTCAACGACCTCAAGGAAATTCGCAAACGCAGCACCGTCGGCGTCGGAGTCAACGAACGCTTTTCGTAGCAATTCTCACGTGTCACTACAAAATGAAATTCCAGATGTCCTATTAGCAACAGCTGTTATTAAAGTTCAAACATCAAAAGGATCATACATCTATTTACGCGTTTTACTAGACCAGGGAAAACGCGGCGCAGCACCTAGGGTTGCCTCGTTTCAAATGCCAAGGTGATCTCTGGAATAGGTTCAAATGAAAACAATTGTAAGGGAATGTTGCACATGAAATGCTTATCTGTAAACAGCGATTTAGAATTTCAAACCAATGTTCTTATCATAAACAATCATGTAAAAAATCTACCCAGTCATTCATTCAGCAAACCATCATGGCCTTATTCACATAATATAACATTAGCAGATCCCGATTTTAATACCAGTCGTCCAATAGACATGTTACTTGGGGCTGATATTTATTCCTTAATTTTATTAGAAGGAATTTGTCGAGTAGATCAAGAATTACCTATTGCTGAAAACACTCGTTTGGGTTGGATCTTAAGTGGCAATGTGAGAACCCTGCAGTGTAATGTAATACTAAACGACTTAATTGACATACAAAAGTTCTGGTAAAGAGAGGATATCAAACAGCAAAATGAGATATCAGTAGAAGATAAACATTGTATCGACTTTTTTAAAAATACAATTACTAGACGAGAAGACGGTAGAGTGATCGTATTGAATTACGGCTTCTGTGACGCATCGCTTAAAGCATACGCGTGCGTCATATATTGCAGAATTAAAAGGAGTGACGACACACTTGTATCAATGTTTGTTGGGAAAGCTAGGTTAGTACCAACTAAATCAAATACATCGCTACCTAAGCTGGAATTAAGCGGTGCTCTGTTGCTTTCCAAATTAATGTTAAAAGTTAAAGAATGTATGAGCTATTATGATGTGAAAATCTACGGCTGGTCCGATTCCATGATTGTATTGGGTTGGCTAAACGGTGATCCCGGCAGATGGAAAGCCTTTGTATCAAATAGAGGTAAAGAAATATGTAACGTTATACCACCCACATCTTGTAGCTATGTAAAGTCCGAGGAAAACCCTGCTGACTGTGCAAGTCGTGGCTTAACTGGTAAAGAGAGGATATCACACAGCAAAATGAGATATCAGTATCAAACATTGTATCGACTTTTTTAAAAATACAATTACTAGACGAGAAGACGGTAGATGTTAGGTTAGATTACCTTTTGATTTTGAAAAAAGTTTTGGGTGACTCCAAGTCCATTGCTCAGTTTAGATCTTTGGAAAGAAAGTTCTCTGAGAACGAAAACATGGAAAATCATTATAAATCATTCATCCAAGAATATATATCATTAGGTCATATGATACCGGTTACAGATAATTCTACTCCAGTTTGTTATTTGACTCATCATAGTGTTGAACGCAGCGAAGCCGCAACTAGTAAGTTAAGAGTTGTGTTTAATGCGTCATCAAAGAACTCGTCAGGTAACAGTTTGAATGACGTCGTGGCCAGTGGTCCAAATCTACAGCAGGACTTGCAAGCTCTAATAATCAAATGGAGACAATTTCAATTTGCATTTACTACCGACTGTGAAAAATGTTCCGACAGATTCGGGTCAATCCTATAGATGAAAAATATCAAAAAATCATATGGCGTGACAACACAAGACAATCCTTAAAGGAGTATCAATTGGCTACGGTAACATACGGAACAAAAGCCGCCCCGTTCCTAGCCATGATGACGTTGCATCAGTTAGCATCAGACGAACGATCAAGCTTCAGCAATAACAAGTATCAAGATCAAGCTCCGGATGTCGTTGAGAAATCATGTTATATAGATGACCTGGTCCATGGGGGTCACTCCGTTGCATCAACAAAACAGTTATGCGAAGATCTTATAACTTTATTAAAATCAGGTGGATTTAATCATAGAAAATGGCGATCAAATGTCCCTGAAATAATTCAATTAAACAATGACTTAGACATGCATGAGCAATTTAACTTTAAACAACTCGAATATACCAAAATTCTTGAACTCAGCTGGAATCCATAACAAGATACATTTTCTATTGACACTAAAATAGAACAAACAACTAAGCCTGATGCTAAACGCTCCTTACTATTCGATATATCAAAACTATTTGACCCTTTGGGCTGGTTAGCACCACTATCAACTAAGCTAAAAATCACATTTCAACGTGTGTGGTCAGCAGATATCAAATGGGACGATACTTTGCCGTAAAAAATTCAATCAGAATGGTCACAGATAAAGCAAGATATGATATCTTGCTTAATCAGGATTAATAACTTGAAAATAAATCGTTGGATAGGGACTAAACAAAGTGATCGTATTGAATTACACGGCTTCTGTGACGCATCGCTTAAAGCATACGCGTGCGTCATATATTGCAGAATTAAAAGGAGTGACGACACACTTGTGTCATTTTTTGTTGGGAAAGCTAGGTTAGTACCAACTAAATCAAATACATCGCTACCTAAGCTGGAATTAAGCGGTGCTCTGTTGCTTTCCAAATTAATGTTAAAAGTTAAGGAATGTATGAGCTATTATGATGTGAAAATCTACTGCTGGTCCGATTCCATGATTGTATTGGGTTGGCTGAACGGTGATCCCGGCAGATGAAAAGCCTTTGTATCAAATTGAGTGAAAGAAATATGTTACGTTATACCACCCACATCTTGGCGCTATGTATAGTCCGAGGAAAACCCTGTTGACTGTGCAAGTCGTGGCTTAGCTGTCTTTCAGCTGGTAGATTATTCCTTATGGTGGAAAGGGCCATCCTGGCTCTTAAACTTCGATGAACAAGATAAAAAACAGTCTTATTCTACGGATGTCGAGAAGAAAATTTCGAAACAAGTTAATACCATAACAGAAAAACAATCAGAAAACAGATCATTCCAGATCTTCTATCAAAATATAGATCATTTATCATGGTCGTCAGAATAACCGCCTGACTATTAAGGTTTTCGTCTAGACAACAAAATAAACAACGTTATTTGACACTATCAGAATTAACACGAGCTAAAACTATCATTATTAAGCAAGTGCAGCAGATCGAATTTTCGAAGGAAATAAATTGCATTACGGAAGGTAATAATAAGCTGCCAAACAAAAGTAAATTAACCGTATTAAATCCATTCTTAGATAAGGAAGGCTTACTTCGAGCTGGTGGTCATCTCAGGAATGCTCCTATCAGTTTAGAAGGAAAACACCCTATAATCATACCAACCAACTGTCGTTTATCAGAGCTCTTAATTGATCAGACTCATAAACTTACCTTACATGGCGGACCCCGCCTAACATCAGCATTTTTGCGTCACAAGTATTGGGTCCTGGGAGGAAACTTAATGGGTGACTTACCTGCCTCTCAGACAACGCCTTCACGCCCCTTTTATCACACCGGCGTAGACTTTACCGGGTTTGTGGATGTAAAATTGAGTAAAGGTCGAGGAATGAAAGTATCAAAAGAATACGTAGCCGTTTTTATTTGTATGGTCACCAAGGCCGTACATCTTGAATTAGTATCAGACTTAACCTCATCATCATTTCTATCGGCTCTGCGTGGAATGGCAGCAAGGCGCGGAGCCCCACGTCACATATATAGTGACAATACGCCACATGCACTAACTTAGGTCATTTAGACAGCAGTTCGTTATCGGTAATCAATCACGCCGCGCGTAACTCATAAACATTTAACAATCTACATTTAAGCAAACAACAATTAACATTTAAGAATCTATAAGTTTATTTTATCTTTTTATCAAAATATCGTTTTTACAACTATCAAAGACTTTTACTTCTCTCGAACTTATCAGTAAAGGTGTATCTCATACACAGACAAAGTCTGTTTTCGTTTAAATGAGAAAAACGTTACTATCCCATGTAATAAGGTTTTACTCTCCATATTTTTCTGATACCGGGCGCCTTATTTGAAAATCGATTCTTAAGGAGTAAACTCCAATAAAAAATCCTTTAATCATTTCTATAAATATTTTTTACTGCTTTGAGCTTTTATAGATAGGTTTTTATTGTGAAAGAACCCTTCTTAACTATCATTATAACACAATTTTGAGTTGCAGAATACCACTATCTCTACTTTTATCTGACCGATAATGGCTTCTACTGCGCTCATCTTCTCACTTTATTTATCACAGACAATATGCACTCTTTAAGCTGATAAAATATAGAAGTTTCACCAACTATATTAAATGTGTAAAATAATAGTAGTTAGACACCTTAAATAGTACGATACTATTTTATATAGTAGGTTTGGCAAACTCAGATGTAATAATGTATGTAATGCTCGTTTTGCAAGCACAAAACGTCAAAAATTAAGATATTGTTACAAAGTGTGTGTGTTACCTTTCGATGCTAATTCTTTCATTGCATGATACATTTCACCACACCTAAGGGAGATAATGTAATAAGCATTATATGTTCACACAACTTTATATAAATAATGGGATGGTACTCAAAACATGCATTTTTCTTCGCCTTAAAAAAGATATAAACTTAAACGCTTTCTGGGTGATGTTTTGATGTCATGTGATACTTCAAACTGGAAGACTGAACAAACCCTCGATCACAGGCCTCGCATTTGTATCTCCTCCGGTTATTATGTATGTCCATAAGAACACGCAAGCCTTTTTTATTCTTAAATTTCTTCCAGCAAACGTCACAATTATAAGGCCTAAGCACCAAATGCGTTTCACAGTGCTTCAACATGGCATATCTAGTTGCAAAAGACTTATCACATACAGTACTGGGGTGATTCCTCTCACCCATATGTACTATCTTCTGATGTTTAATCAGCTTGTTTGGGAAACAGAATTTCTTTCCACATGCGCCGCAGGTGGGCATTGGTAGGCCGTGTACTTTCCTCCATATGTCGCGACCTTTGAGTCCCGATCACGAACACGTCGCAAAGATGACAGCTGCGTAGTTTGGGGCCCTGTTTCAAATGTACATGCGTCTAGTATTGAGTGAAGTTAGGACGTTTTGGGAAGGCTCGTTGACAGTCGTTGCATTCGTATTTCTTTTCGTGACCTGTCACCTTAATCGTATATTTTCCATCGAAACAACTACCTGAAAATAAAGATCTACCATCAAAATAATTTCAATGCTTATCGCGTCTATATTTAAGTTAATAATCTATACTGATATATTACCACTTAAAGGCCGCATGTTTGTACTTAGCATGTTCTCCCATTGGTGTATAAATCATATTCCCGAAATAAGTTAAAATATAATTAGGGGTGGGTGACCCTTATCATTTAGCGGTTTGAAAAATAGATGTTGGCCGATTCTCAGACCTACCCGATATGCACATCAAAATTTCATACAAACCGGTTAAGCCGTTTCGGAGGAGTCCGGTAACAAAGACCGGGACACGAGAACTTTATATATAAGATATAGAAAACTGCCTACTCGTATAACCGTGACGCATCAATGAATCTTATAGGGTATCTCGAGCACTTACATTCCGATGAACATTGCTGAATTGAAACAGAATTGGACGCAATCATCGTCGATATACAGAATGGTGCTACAATAGCAACAAAAAAAAATTCTAAATATATTGCCCCCTTAGTGGGCGCTACCTATCTACGAGTAGAGAAGTTGTGAAAGGCACGTCTTGGCGTGGGACAAGTAGGCACGAAGTATATGAGTGCCTATGTCTAGAGATTACTTATAAAATGTTCCGAGATGAGACGTGGGTAACACTGAAAATTTTTGGAACTGACCAACTAGAACCATTGCATATTAAAACTTTTTTTAAATTTTCAATTTTAGTACTCTTTTTTAACTTAATGTAGTATATTGCGTTCATTTGTCATATGTTTTTGTGAATTGGCGGCAAATCTAAAACTCTTGTTACACGTGAAAATGAACCTAACGCGAGAAAACTTTGGTCAATGATTTATTATGACTTTGGTTGTGGGCTTACTCAACAACAAAGCTATGATAGGCTGTGATTAGCATTTCTTGATGAAGCCCCATCTCGTGCCATTATTTACAATTGGTTAAACGAGTTTAAGCGTGGACGAGCAATCTCAATGATGATCCGCGTGAGGGACTTCCTTTAACAGCAGCTACTGAAGATTACCTCAGTGATGTGCGAAGCATGATAGAGGAAGATAAGAGAGTGACCTATCAGCAGATACGGGCAAGCCTAGGGCATTGGTACGACTTAAGTTCAAAAAATATTACACGAACATTTAGTCGTCAGGAAGCTTTGTACCAGAGATTCCCATGCTTTAACCGACGACCAAATGTTAGATAAGTTCAACGGCGGTGACTCAAATGCTGTATTTGACATCGTCACAGGTGATGAAAGCTGGATATATTGTAACGAACCCGAAACTAAAAGAGAATCAGCTCAGTGAGTGTTTCTTTTCGAGGATCGGCCAACTTAGGTAAAGAAAGGAAGAAGTCAAGGAAAAAAGATTATTGCCTCATTCTTTGGTCGGAAAGGTCATATCGCGACAGTTGTGCTAGAAGATGGAAGGACAGTCACTGCAGACTGGTATGTCAATCGCTGTTTGCTTGTCGTCTCGGAAAATATTCGACAGCAGCGCCTTCGAAGCATACTTCCGCCATACAGTCCTGACCTGGCGCCCTGCGACTTTTATTTATTCCCAAGAACTAAAGATAAAATTTGAGGTATTTGCTTTACGAGCCCTGAAGATGCGGTGAAAGCGTACGAAAATGCCATAGAAGATACCCCTAAGGAAGAATGGGCTCACTGCTTTTCTCAGTAGTTCCATCGAATGCGACGATATGTAGAGAGGAACGGAGAACCTTCTACATTAAGCCGTTTTTCATTTTCTTAACATTTACAGTGTTACCTAGGTAATATGGTTTTATGTTTTTTTTTTATTATTACGGTTCAGTAGAACTGGACCCCACTGTAGCTCCACCCCGCTGTATTATATAAGACATCTCGTATACTCGTTCAAAACACTGTACACGGTAATAACTTCAAAATACTAAGGACCTAATATCAAGTGTGGATAACTTTTTACGACTTATCAATCAAAATCGATTACAGTCATAATAGATTTGCTTTCCTTTTCTATATTGCCGGAAAAGGTTGGATGAGCGTAGCGCAGGACCGATCATCATGGAGGTCTTTGGGGCAGGCCAGCAGTGGGCGTCTTCCGGCTGATGATGTATATCCGTTGGAAATGTTCTTCTGTCTTGCATGATTTGTTTGCTTAAACTATATTATATTGATAGTCTATGGTCAAATGTTATATTAATATTATATTTTTTCTCGTTACAGGCACTACGGCTATTGATAATGCTCTTGGCATCGGTCGTGTGACGGTGTTTCTTACAGCACAAGAAAAGTGTTGCAAGCCATCATTAACTTAAGCGTCAGAGGATGACTAAGGCTAAGGTGTATAGAGCGTACTAAGATTTTACTTACGTGAAACTGAGCTGCTGAACAGCTGAGTTCCAGGTTAGCGCACCACTATATACCACTGGACTGGCGGCTGTCAAAGTGCTTTTGTGCCTGTTTGATACTCGCCATTTTGGCACTGTTGGCCATGTAACGAGAGTCTGAGGTACTAAAACTAGTGATGACAACCAAACATCGAGAGATGGTGGGAATCTATTTATAAAACAAAAAATTACTTTATTAAGTTGATCTTGAAGTATAAATAACACGGAAAAGGAACAAAATTAATTCAAAATGGAAAAATACTTCAGAGTATTGTACGTTCGTTCGCAGCCAGTTGTATTATACGTCAAAATTAGATCTCTGGACGCTCGCGAGTGGCGCTTCAAAAAGGCACATAAAATTTGCTGTCAAACATGGAACAGGAACAGCCTGTGCAGTGGTATTTATAGTCATTTGACAGCTTGTGCAGTGGTATTTATAGTCATTTGACGCTGAGCTTAAGCCAAGACAGACCAATAAAAAGGTCAAGCGCGCGATTCATTACACACTGGCAGACATTAAAGTGTTGATTATAATTAAACAAACTTTTATAAAAGAATTATAAATATAACAGTATCCAAAACTTATTTGATTATTAGTTTCATTGAAATAAGTGGAAATCTATGAATGATTTCTGCGAAATATGGACTTGTTTACTTATTTGGTATGAGAAACGGAACGCATTTTTAGATGTGTGACAGCTATGAGTGGCAGCAGACAGTGTATTATACGACAATTCTAAAACGTCAAACATCAGCTGTTGTGATGACGCAAGGAATTGTTATTCTCCTTTTTGTTCGGATTATAGTCTGATTTGTCGGACTAAGTCGCCGTTATGGTGGACTTATGTGCATTAGCTCGCACTCAAAGCGATGTTTTTTCGGACTTTGACTCAACTCGCTAGGTAAGTCTCAGCAAACTCTAAGTTCGCTCTTTAGATCTCAGCCTAAGAATAAAAATTGTCGAAAAATTATTAAGAAAAGAAGAGTTTCTAGTAACACCGCGATTAATGACTGTTTAGCCTGTTTAGTGACAGGCTTCGTCATGGTCGCACAAATGTCTCTGCTTGTGGCGGCGACATGGGAAGGGTCGTTCTTTTCAATATGGTCAAGGGAGGCGATGGCTGGCCCTACTGTGCGCTACTTGTGGTGCCAGGATGATCCTGTTACCAAAAACTCTACTTTTTTTTTTTTAATTAAAGTTATAATATTATGTATAATCGCTACTAAAAAGCTCGCAAAATACCTTTATTTATTTACGGTATGTGTGAATTGAAGCATTTACTGTACTCTATAACTCTTGTTTTTACATATTAATTTACATTTACTTTTTTTGGAATTATTCGTATAAGTTGGTATAAGACATTGAATATTTGACGTTTGATTATTTTTGTTGCATCACTTTACATATTTTGTAATTGAAATTATAAAATGATAAAGCTGTAAATATTAATATTAAAGAGTGGCAACGAGTTTCTTGACATACCTTTTCATTAAAACACAACCTTTTCCGAAGTGGTAAATGTAAAAAGAAAAAAAAAACATTTGACATTCGGAAGTGTCATTTCCTTGACCTATTTGAATAAGGTGATTTTGAATTGGATCGATATATATGTCGTCAGAACAGCCAAGAACGTCGAGCAGAAGACTCGAAGATGATTCAGTATTCATCTTAGCTCCGGTGCAATCGGCGTACGGTGCGAGTGAGGACGAGAGCGGATGCCGGGCGAACGCCGAGCGGCGAGCAGTCAGTCAGGGAAGAACTATTGAGCGAAACGGAAGTGTCGCACGCGCATGCCAGAAACGCCACGTTCTTATTAAATTGTCATAAGCCTTTGTGAATTGTACCTAAAATTACAATTGTATCGTTTATAAGACCGTGTTTTACTTGCTGTCCTGTTCAACGCCTACAAAAAATGTCCCTTCATATATTACTTAGTTGTTTCAGTTTTGGAAGGGAATCTTACAGCGATCTTCCAAATAGGTCATAACAAGCTGAAAAGCGAACAAATTGTTGTCAAATGTGCATTATAAGATGTAACTTCATTCATAGTGAAGGAACATGATATGAGATGACAAGCTATTGCAATACCTAATCCCAAATCAGCATTTTGTTAACATGGCGAACTGACATCATGACAATACGTGGGTAACACTGAAAATGTTTATAACTGGCCAGTTAGAAACAGTGCTAGTGAAAACTTTTTTGAATTTCAATTTTAGAACTCTTTGGTAACCTAATGTAGTATATTGCATTCATTGTTTTTGTGAATTGGCGGAAAATCTAAAATTCTTGTTACACGTGAAAGTGAACCTAACGCGAGAAAATTTTCGGTCAATGATTTGTTATGACTTTCGTTGTGGGCTTACTCAAGAATAAAGCTATAGCTAGGCTGCGATTAGCATTTCTTAATGAAGCCCTATCTCGTGCCACTATTTACAATTGGTTTAACGAGTTTAAGCATGGATGGTAGCAAGCTCAATGATGATCCGCGTGAGGGATGTCCTTTAAGAGCGACGATAGCTTTAGTAGTTTTCGCAGTAAAACCGTAAGAAAAAACGGCTCTCGATACCGTAAAAATCTATTGTCAAAACCTTGATATTACAATTTTACTAATTGTAAGAAATGAAGTCGATTGTCAATCTAGCCTTAAATGTATTACGGCTTTAACAATATACATACGACATATATAACAATAATTACTTTATTTATGCGGTAAGATGCGAGAATACGCCTAAGATCTTTATGAGATGCATTGTGACTGACTGCTATGAGCAGATCCCGATCAATAAAGGAGTTAATGTACTCGTTTCATCCATTCTTAAGCCAATATAAACGAACAACGGGGCATGAAATTTTCCCTTCTTTCTTTTCTTCCCAATCACACAAACTGATTCTTTTTCGTACCATAACTTTCTTTCGCCGAATTCATTACGTGTTGACCCAACATTACCAAAAAATAACGGTAGGTTAAATTAACTTTTATTTATTTTAACTAAATCAACAAAACCTCACCAAACATGTCAGAACTAAAATGGTCTCTAATCTGAGCGCGAAACGAAATTTATTCGGAAAACTCTGGATGATGCTTCGTAACGTGGTACTTCAAACTTGTCTGCTGCACAAAAGCACTGCCGCACTTTTTACAAACAAACCTTCTTATATTCAAGTGCATATCGATATGGGTTTTGAGATTCTTCTTCCACGTGAAAGACTTATTGCAAAATGTACATTTGTACTCCTTCTCGTTTGTATGCTTAATGGAATGCGATGACAGTGACTTTTTAGTGCCAAAGCACATGCCGCATTTCGTGCAAATATAATTTTTCTCGCCCATGTGATAGGACTGTTGATGACGCAACATAAGCCAGGGGTAAGCGAATTTTTTCCCGCAAGCTCCACAGTTCGGGGCTGGTAACCCGTGCGCTTCTTCCATATGAAACGCCCGCCGATGCGCGGGGACTTTCACATCGCAAAGGTGGCAACTCCGGAGTTTGGGCCGCATTTTCTCATGCACGTGGCTAAAATGTTGGCTAAAATTTCCGCGTTTATGGAACTCCCGGGTACAGACAGCGCATTCGTAAACTGTTGCTCCCTGTACTTCTTTTCGTATAAATTTTTGTGGGTGATCTGAAATGGAAATATTTATTTGGTCAAATTCGTAATTATTTAAAAGATTTTAAAAATAAAAATGAACATTCTATACGTGTGAAGAGGCAAGTGATATACCCAGGGACTTATTGTTAGGATGTAAGAGATTCCTTGATAGGTTTCATGAATCACGTCGCGACGACAGAAAAGGTTCTTACTGGAAACATTTTTGAAGCGGTAAGTCTTTCTGGAGCCGAGAAGGGATTGAAAACAAAAACAAAACGTCAATTAAACTACTTAGGAAGGCTCTACAGCAAATCCTATAGAAAACAAGTCCGATTGAATCCTTGGTGCGGCACCTACTTACCCGGGAGGATTATATAAACCTACACCCGAGATACAACGCTGGGGACCTATTCGGTTTTGCTAGCTCTGCTATACAATGGACCCGATGGGCTAGACAACAAGTCAAAAACGTGTTAATTCTGAGCGATAACTCATTCCACTCGAAATGAAGTCTAGAAAATGTATCGAAAGTTTCTGTTAGCACATAAAAATTATAATTTTGTTTAAGATGAAAAAAATATGATAAAGTTTTTCGATGAACCGGCGGCAATTTCCAATAAAAAAGTACCAGCTCCCGGAACACTATTTCTATTATTTATAATTTTATTTTAACGCCGAAATTAGTTCTTCGCGCGACCGTTACGCTACGAGTGTCTAGTGTGGATTTAATTCTATACATATCACATCATTTTGTAATTTTGTTTACATCTGCATTACGTTATCCTTTGTTGATGCAATTCTCAAGATATATATAATAATAAATAAATGAGCAATAAATGGGTAAATCTGTAGATCATCAGCATACAAATGGATAGAGAGAAGAACGTTATGAAGATAATATGAAGATAGCTAAAAGGAGAGGTTACAGTACACCACCTTGAGGCACGCCCAATGTGATGTTGCACCAATTAGTATTTGTAGTCAACTTTAACACACTGGCGACATGCAGTCTAGTAACTACGAAGCCTGAATTACTGATGGAGATACGCTCAAGGAACTTGGATTTTAATTGGACTTAAATTTAATCCATCTATTGAATTATTCATCGACCAAAATGACAATGCCAAAGTCCAAAAAATAATAAAAATTGGCAGTTATAGAGACTGCCGATAGAAGTGATAACTTAGAAGTGGTAGTGTTAAAATTTGAAATATCATAATATTTAAGAACAATTATATTATTAATATCAACTTATTTTCAATAATATAATATTCAAACAAAAACAATACTTCATCTATGCACAATATATACACATTGAGCTTTTCACTAAATCCATTCAATTTCACTTATAATATACTAGCTGACCCGGCAAACGTTGTTTTGCCATATAAAGTATTTTTGGTGTTAGACCGTTTTTTAAACCGACTTACTTTTTAAATCAGACTATCACGAAAAAGTCTTTTCATCTTTCGGGTTAGTATTGACACACAAAAATGTGGCTTTCTATTTGTAGCAGTCAAAGGCAAATAAACTTTATGCAAATAGGATAAAACTAAGAGGTTCTGAAGCGTCAAAGTCGTCACTAAATTCAAAGTGCTATAGGCAGAACCGCGGCCTCCGACGCGCTATTTATAGGCTCCCGCCGTCCCGGCCGGCCAGAACCGCCGCAAACGCTACGTTCCGCATTTTTTAAATCTGTAATATCTTCGAAAATATTCATTTAAATCATATGCTGTATAGGGCCATATAGATCTATATTAAATCAATAATGTTTTTAAGGTATTTAATTAGATAAGTATTAATGCTGTATTGGTTAAAATCGCTTCGACATTTAGCCATTATTTGTCGTAAAAAGTAAATGACAAAAAAATGTTATTGTGGGATATCCATAAGAGATAGAAATATACCATAGCCGAGTTTTCTGTAGACCTTTTCAATGTGTACAATACTTAGTACATTATTTTGATAAATCTCGTAGGGTTCAGCCTGCGTTTGCAATGTAAGCGCAAAAAAAGTAATTATTTACGACATCACATTAGAAACCTCAAAAATAACAATATTTCTCCACTATTTAATGGATGTTATTATACATATAAACCTTCCTCTTCAATCACTCTATCTATTAAAAAAAAACCGCATCAAAATCCGTTGCGTAGTTTTAAAGATTTAAGCATACAGAGAAAGCTACTTTGTTTTATACTATATAGTGATGATACATAGCACAATACGTCAGCTGTATAGCTACAGATATACTGCTATAAGCATTTTGGCAACGCGAACTCACGAGATATCACTCATTCAAAATGTGTGTAACTATTTATTTAATTTTCTAATTATTTATTTATCGCGTGCGCCAGTCATGAGCATGTCAGTGACGCGAACTCATAAGATATTTCCCTACCAAAAAATGCCAAACTCTGCTAAAGCAAAATCGGAATACAATCTATTCCATATGTTCTGTTTTTAAAGTGATAACCCTCACTTCAAGTATTAATACACCTACATACATGAAGCAAACAGAATTTTATAACGAAGCGGTACTCGAACGGTTAGCTCAGTTGGTTAGAGCACCGGCACGGAACGCAGCTTTTGGTCAGGTATTGATTGCAACATTTAGTAAATGGTAAGTTTATTTATTATACCAACACTATATCGTAAACAGTCGCTACTGGCGATACAATATTGAGGCTATAAAACAACTTGGAATAAAAGTGCAATGCACTCCGTTTTTCAATCATAATAATTATTGACACACTTTTTACACAAATTATCTTGCCCCAAGTTAAGCATCTATAGCCTGTGTTATGGGTTACAAGACAATGATATATTTAATACAATATACTTACTTAAACATACATAAATTCATATAAACATACATAAATACATTTAAACATCCATTACTCGGAAACAAACATCCATATTCATCATATAAATGCTTGCACCTACCGGGATAAACCTAACCCAATATATACCTAATCATAGCTATTTAATTATGTTTATTAAAACTCGTAGTCCGTAAAATAAAAAAAAAGTACAGCCGTAAGTACGCCGCAACAGCTGACAGCATTAGAAAAATAAATATTGATACACTTTTACACACATTATCTTGCCCCCAAGACAACGATATAATATTTAATACGATATACTGAACAATTTGTTATTTTATTAAAGTGATAACCCTCACATCTGGGATAAATTAAACAAATTAGATTTGTAAATAAAATGCGGGACTCGATCCCGCGACTTCTCGCGTTCCGTGCGAGCGCTCTTCCACTGAGCCAACCGATCGAGTGACGTAAGGTTCACAAATGGTTCAACTCTCAGGTTGTGGCTTCATCTACAGGATCAACTTTACAGTTGATAACCTGCTCAGCCCCAATATTTGTATATTAGGAAATTTACGTAAGATGTCGCTCTTTTAAATCTAAACAATTTTGTTGACAATTTGAATTAGTGTAATTAATCCCAGAAGTGAGGGTTATCACTTTAATTTTTGGAGTTTACTCCTCAAGAATCGATTTTCATATATAGCGCCCGATATGAGAAAAACATGGAGAGTAAAACTTACTCATCAAAATTTTATAGTAACGTTTTTCTCATTTAAATAAAAACAGACTTTGTCTGCTTACCAATAGTGCAACAATTAGCATTCCATTTTCCTGTCGGCCACCTAACGTTACTTTTGAAAATTATTTTATTTTGCAATAAGAAGTATTGTGGCTAATGAAAGTTAGTTTCCTAAACTTTGTTAGATGGCGTTGAACAACAGACACCTCATCAAAGTTCAAATTAAAAATAAATAATACTAGATTAAACGTCATCTAGTGGCACTTTCCTAAACTATATCCTATTTCCAAATCGATCACTGAATCTATCGAGTAATATGACAACATAACGGTTTTCGATAGATGGCGCTGATCACAGATTTTTAATAATTAAGTACCTGACCATAAGAAAAATCACTATTAACTATGAAGTTATTTTATTTTTTTAATATATATATATATATACATATATATACATATATATATATATATATATACATATATATACATATACATACATATATATAATTAATTCTCTTTTATTAGCTTCTGCTGTATGTCTGTTTGTAACCGACTCCATTGGATCTGATTTTATTTATTATCTATTCAAATACAATCGTTCTTGAGGAGTAAACTGCAGTCGTGCGTCGGAGCTGATACACACACTTTTTTTTTATCTCAAGTCAATTTCATAATATGCATTTATGTGGGTTGTGCAGGTTTTCAACTGTAAAGTAGATCCTATGGATTCGGTTCGACTCCCGCATCGTTCATAAATTTTATTTACAAACGATATACTTTTTTAAGTTTACAAAAATACATATAAACATCTATGACTCGGAAACAAACATTCATATTCATGATATAAATATTTGCACCTACCGGGATTCGAACCCGGTACCTATATCTTAGTAAGAAGGCTCACTCACAACTCGGCTATATGTGTGGTCAAATGATAAATAACCCGTCATTGGCTAAGCTGCCACAAAGCGCGTGGCGCACAAGCCCGTCTTAAGCCGCCGCGCGTTACCGACGCCAATTTCAACGGGCTCGTGTTACGATAAAATTTATTGCTTTTGAAGTGTTTCGGCTTGTTTATAAAAACGAACGTCAATGCTTTAGTTATTAAACAAACTAGCGCTTTGTTAGATTACATAAACAATAGATACTGCGTAATTTAAACAAATTTCGTTTAAAGTAGGGCTGAACGGCTGACCGCATTTTGACGGCTTGTCGTATCTACACAGATAAAAGTTTTAAAATTAAATATTCTTACTTTTATAGTCTGTTATATTACCTTTATTGTGGTATATCGCTTGTCTTGTCTTACTCTGTGTATATTTAACGAAAAAATATCTGCTACCGTTGTGTCCCAAGCAGACGTACCGTCTGGTCAACAGTAGTTTTGATAGCAGACGTCGGGAGTAAGATCTGTTTCCCCAACGTGGTATTATAAAGGGTTCACTCTTTATAAGCGTCTCTGAGATCGATGGTATTATTGAATAAATTCGATAGTATCGGTGCATTAAATCAATAATAAAATACAAAATACATTTAGAACATAATATTTATTAATTGAAACATTAATAATTATGGTAAATACTAAAATTACAGTTTAAAATAGTAATTAATATAATATATATAATATTATACTAAATTAACATTATTATAATTCTATCATTAAAATCTAGCAATAAGCAAGGTCTCTTAAATCATCGATGCTTTTGTGATGGATGTAATCGTAATTTTGTCCAATTTAAACGAGCAATTATTGTATGTATGTCGCAGGTATATTGTCAAAGCCGTGATATTACAATTTCACTAGTGATATTATAGTAAAACGGTAGATTGTCATACGATGTCATTTCTTACAATTTAACGGCGTGGTTTTGGTGATATTGTAATGTCACGGATACACTATTATTATAGTGATATTAATATGATAAATGTACAAATAAAATTTGAAAAACAAAATTTTATGAACGATGCGGGATTCGAACCTACGACCACCGGCGTTCCGTGCCGGTGCTCTAACCAACTGAGCTAACCGTTCGCGTAGATTCGAAAAGCCACAGCCTGAGAGTTGAACAAAGCAAACAGAATTTTATAACGAGGCGGTACTCGAACGGTTAGCTCAGTTGGTTAGAGCACCGGCACGGAACGCCGGTGGTCGTAGGTTCGAATCCCGCATCGTTCATAAAATTTTGTTTTTCAAATTTTATTCGTGTATTAATCCTAGAAGTGAGGGTTATCAATTTTAAAAAAATCATAACATATTATTTATAATAAATGTAGGTATATTGGAACATGAAGTACATATACCAAGGATAACTCATGAGTCATTAAAATGGCAACTAGGATGCACCATGCAGCATCACTAATTGCCCGTTAAATCTGCCATGACATCCACAAATCCCAAGGGCAAACATTAATATCTGTTGGCGTTGACTTAAAGTCCAGTTCGGTCTTCATATATGTCAGCTTGATTTGTTAACAGGCACTATCATCGTCATGAACTGTCACAATATATCCCAATTAATAATAACATTCATTTAACTACTGTTAATATATTTTAAATACTATTTAATATAATTATCACCATAATTAGAAATAACTATAATAGCATATTATATTCAGATCTTAACTTACTTGATTCGTGTAAGTTAGTTGGCACTACTCTAGTGCCAACTACTAACTAACAGTTGGTAGCATCACCACGGTAGATGGTCGTGACCAATATATACCTAAGCCAGAGTGCTCAGTTCGAGGAAACATTATTTATTGTGAATTCTAAGGGGTAAAGCTGCCCAAATTGTATAGAATTATTTTAAATTATTAGTGGAAACTGTAAAACACACATATTTCAATTTTAAGTGCGTTTAAATGACCAACGCCTTCTGCATATATGGACCAGTGCCTTTGAAAATGATAATATGAAAAAAAAATAGTAGGATGAAACCCATTAGAAACGGAAGAGAATATAACAAAAATTAAAAGAAAAATAAATTATGGGCGATCTGAGGTCGGGAAGTGGAAAAGGGGGGTGCTTTAAGGTAAAAAACAATTTTTTGACATACCCTCAAAATTTATGTTAAAATGACAAAAGCTGTAGATCTTTTTATTACCTACAACTTTGCCATTTGACTTATTCCATAGACCTTGCAGTTTTGCCGGAAATCGAGATAAACCGTTTTTACCCTTAAAACACCTCCCCCTCCCCGTCCACTTCCCGACCTCAGATCGCCCGTAATTTATTTTTCCTTTCATTTTGTTATATTCTTTTCGTTATCGTCTCTCATTTCCAAGTTTCCAATGGGTTTCATCCGACTATTACGACATCGGTCTAATACAGCATGTTATATTATGTAATATTTTTAAAGTTACGCGACCAACTACGTTAAAGGTCCATCTCTTCAGTCAGACAGACAGTATGGATACTTGCTGTATCAGGATAAAATCCGATTTCATAATTAAAATTGTGATGACAAAAATATGTATTTACAGTTAAAACTTATTTCTAATAAAATGTTAAACTAATTGCACTCGAGTTTTTTATTTAATTATGCAAAAAAATATTATTCATATTTCATCAGTATGAATTTCGTATCTAAATATTATTGAAAATTTATTGAAGTAGGAGTTATTTTACGGAAATCCATAATTATCCAAATGTTTTGAGTTTTCTTGAGTGTTAATACCGCCAATATTCGTCTTCAAACAATTCGACACGTGTTTCGCCTCTACACGAGGCATCTTCAAGAGATGTTTACTTGCCAAACTCTGGCACGAGACTGCTCTTTTATGCCTTCGTCGCATGAGTTGGCGCTCTGTGATTGATCGGCTGTTGTGACGTATTACCTCCGAAAGAGATACGTAATAATGGTGAAGAAACCAAATTTTTT
Organism: Leptidea sinapis; assembly: GCF_905404315.1. NCBI lineage: Eukaryota > Metazoa > Arthropoda > Insecta > Lepidoptera > Pieridae > Leptidea > Leptidea sinapis. The sequence goes on along the minus strand of NC_066293.1, from coordinate 5,890,631 downwards.
TTGTTCAATCAACAATGTAAACATATTATATTTGTGTTTTATTATTTCTAACCGTCTCGTGCCAGAGTTTGGCGAGTCAACATCTCCTAAGGATGCCTCGTGTAGAGGCGAAACACGTGTTACATGCGAATTGTTTGAAGACGAATATTGGCGGAATTAACACTCAAGAAAACATCTAAATATTATTTATCAAACAAAATACTAATCTCGATCGTAGGTACTGTATATTAGAACAACAACAGTTCAAAAAGCGTCGCTGATCCAATATGTGGAAAGGTTAAACCTTACAAGTAAAACATAAACCTTACTAAAATATATATCTCACAATTATAAAGAAATTTAAATATTATTAGAGATGAAAACACCTATAAAATGAGGTTAAGATAATCCTATTTCTTTTAATCTTAATTAATCATATTATATAAGGTAATAATTTTTAGATCAATAATAATTTTCTTTAAAATATACTCTTTACTAAAATGATTTGATACATTAACATTTACATCATTTTAAAACATATTTTATAGGACTTACTAAATCCAAAATTATATCTTTACTTAATTAAACGACGGTGCGGGTTTCTAACCGAGACTGGATGCCTCTAGCGCTCTAGCCCTAAGATAACAACTACTTCTAAGATATCAACCGTCTTTTTGACGCGTCTTTCATAACTCCTGGTTTGTATGTCCAGCTCATCCGTCGTGGATCTATCTACAGGATTTGCTTTACAGCCAAATTATTGAAATAGTAAGTTATCTTAAGCGTTCATTCCTCTAAAATTTATCTTCTACCAATTCGACATGTGGTTTGCCTCTACACGAGGCATCCTTAGGAGACGCCAACCCGACGGACTCTATGACGAGATTTGGCTGAAGATAAATCTTAGCGGAATAAACACAGAAGGTAACTCATAACATTTAGAAAATTAGGAATAGGACTTAGGAGTTAATATTTCGCTCGTTGAAACGTAAGTGATTTTACAAGAAATATGCCAAGATATACAATGCAATGCTTCAGACTTCAGGTTAGCTTAGAGGTAAACACGTTGGGTTAGAGACTCCGCATCGTCCATAAATTTTGGTAAAAAAAAAATGGAAATTATATTTAAAAAGTTGTAATCGTTTAGAGTTTATGCTGTGTCATTATTTTATATTCAAATATCATCATCAAGCTTTCAGCCAAACGTCCACTGCTGGACAAAGGCCTCCCCCAAAGATCGCCATGACGATCGGTCCTGCGCTGCCCTCATCCAACCTATTCCGGCGATCTTGACCAGATCGTCGGTCGATCTTGTGGGGGCCTACCAATACTACGTCTTCCGGTACGTGGTCGCTATTCGAGGACATTACTGCCCCAACGGCCATCTGTGCGAGCTATGTGCCCTGCCCACTGCCACTTCAGTTTCGCAACCATATGGGCTATGTCAGTGACTTTGGTTCTCCTAAGGATCTCGATCTGGCAGGCCGACTCCCGAGCAAAGCCCTCTCTCCATTGCCCTCCGAGCGACCATGAGCTTCCTCCTTAAGGCCCATAGTTAGCGAGGACATCTGCGTTCTGTTTGTCATTACTGGCAATACACTGGTTAAAAACCTGGGTTTTGTAACTCTTTTTTTATGGAATAGGAGGACTAACGAGCGTACGGGTCACCTGTTGTTAAGTGATCACCACCGCCCAAAATCTCTTGCAACACCAGAGAAATCACAGGAGCGTTGCCGGCCTTTAAGGAAGGTTTACGCGCTTTTTTAGGTTTAGGCACCCATGTCGTATCTTCCCGGAAACACCGCACAAGGAAGTTCATTCCACAGCTTTCTAGTACGTGGAAGAAAGGTCCAGATGGTGGAAATGATATCCTAACTTGTGGCGTGTCGAGCAAAGGTGCAATTCGGCAGCAGGAATCAGGTTAAGCAGCTCTACGGAACACTCCCCGTGATAAATGCGGTAGAAGACACACAATGAAGCGACATCTCTACGCAACGCCAAGTGATCCAGCCTTTCACAGAGCACTGGGTCCCCGACAATTCGAGCTGCTGTACGTTGCACGCGGTCAAATGGATCGAGCTGATACTGGGGTGCACCAGACCAGAGATGATGACGCTTTGTAGAGCGCTTGAAGTATTGCCGTTCTCTATTAATGACGCTCAGTGTCTTCGAAGCCAATTTGGCTTTGCCTTCCAGATGGCCACGACATTGGGAATCGCTCGAGATTTCGAGACCCAGTATTCCGATACTAGGCGAGGCTTTAAGGGAAGTGTTGTCGAAGAGCGGTGATACGACAACTCGTATAAAAATTAGTATAACTTTTATCCAACAATAAGAGGTTCTACATACACTTCACTAACTGCTTAAAAAATATAAACCAGTCGCCATTTTATGATAGCAGCCATTTTGAAAACATTACAACACATAATATCAGCAGTACAAAAGGATTCAGTGAAATAGCTTTAAAGAAACTGCTTCTAATTCAATTTAACCTAAAAACTACCTACGGAGTTAAAGAAAAGCTTAAAAAAGCGTCTTAAGAAGGATGATGCTTTTTCATGTGATAATTCAAGCTATTCGGTTGCACAAACTTTGCGTCACATCGATCGCACGCATAATTCTTGATACCCAAATGTATATTCAAATGATAGGTCAAGTTTGTCTTCCATCGGAAAGACTTTGGACAGTGCGGGCATTTATAGTTGCTCTCGCCCATATGAGCAACCTGTTGATGCTTTTCCATTTTGCTTTTGCTGTTGAAAACTCTTCCGCAAACTCCACAGGCCGGAGACTTCATCCCGTGCTCTTTCTCCTTATGGGCCGCAATATGTGTCCGCATTATTTTGACTTTGCAGAGCGCACAGCTCACGAATTCGCTGTGGACCCTGGAGACGTGACGTATTATTGATAGGCAAGTGTCAAGTTTCAGTGGACACATATTGCACGCATATTTCTTTTTGCCCTTTTCTTCCAAAACCGAATACTTTTTTACGATTTCAGCTAAAAACAAAAAACTTTTGTCATTTTCGGAGCACAGTTTTTAAAGGGAACAAAATTTTTATTGAATTTGAAATAGTTACAAACACAAGCTGTAATTTAATGGTGTCTCTAAGGTTAGCATATATTCAACAAAATCACTACATGCTAAGAAGATGATAAGAATTAATGACTGAGAGAGTACGCCACAAGTATATGATAATACTACTGGACTATTTAATTTTCTTTTATCTTATGAGATCAGATGCTATCAGAAAAGACTTTCGTAAAATTTTATAAAAAATTATACTCGCCATTATGACAAACATTTTCCTGGTGTTTGCTCAGTTTATTTTCGCTATTAAATACTTGACCGCAAACATTGCACCTCGGTATAGGGATGCTGTGAACCGTCATGTTGTGTAAGTGGAGTTGTTCTCTTCTCAGCCGGAGTTTGCAGATCTGGCAGTTAGTGAAGGCGTGGCGGCTTCTCATATGAGATAACGTTGTTTTCCGTACTTTCGATCGGAAGTCACAGATTCTGCAAGCGTATTTAACGCCCTTTTCGTCCTCGATCTTGTTTATGTCTTTACTGACTGCTTAAAGAAAATACCGTTGTATAAATTGAATGAATATCAGTTAGTGATGTTAGTATTTTGTTGTTACTGGCCATTACGAATGACAAGACACGATTCATTTGAGGTGGTTTGACCATACATTTCATGATAAGATTCTGGCTCCATCAGATGCATACTGAAGAGAGCAGGTGAAGAACAAAACTTAATCAAGGCGAGTGGAGGATGAGAAAAAGCTTATCATCATAATTTTTATTACTTTCAGCCGCTTTCGAGATATTGTGCTACCGGAGAATTAATACTACGCATTAGCTGGACCCAGAAAGTTTCGAATATAAAATATTGGAGCGCATCAGCAGAAACCGGTCATGAGAGATACGACCGTTTACAACTTCTGATGAGGAGATACAACCTCAATTTCGAGGCCAAGCGAAGCGTTAATCGCAAAAAAATCTCTACTTTGAAACATCCGGGAACAGACCAACATCAACATAGTGAAAGACTTGTTTTGCTTGGCACAAAACTGGACGAAGTTTGCTGAACTGACGGCAAACTTCTAGTAGTGGATAGGCATTGAATAGAGATAATGAATATCAGAATCTTTCACCCCGTTCGAAAAATTATGCCTCAGATATTAATATAAGTAGCGCAAAAGACCCAGCGGGCTTTTTTTAGGATATTATAAGAAATGGTCATACAAATATACAATTAACATCTTTGTCTTCCCACTCATAATGTACTTACATGTAATATGGCTGACTTGACTTGGGATCTTTTTTAGACTCCCTGGCCTCCTACTGGTAGTTATATGTACCCATATCTAGGTCGACCAAAACCTTCACTCTCTTTCGCTCTATAAATATATGCAAGCTCTCTTATATTTGATAGTCTAACATGGACCAACATTTCTACCGGTCTCCGTGGAATCTACACCTAAATCTATCGTTCCAAACACTCATTCCCATTCGCTCTGTGATTCTATGCAGAAAAACTTCCATCTAGCTTTTATGCATAACCAAACCAACTCAATCAATAAAATTATGATAATTGGCAGAAATTTCCCCACCCGTATAATATAGCAACGCATACTCGCCTATCGCACAAATCTTTCGGTGTTCGTCCAAATGGACTTTTCCGTCGAACAGGTGCTCGCACAGATCGCATATCTCCATCACTTTATCGTGCACAGCCTCGTAATGCGACAGCCGCCGATTCATCTCCACTTTTTCGTCACAATATTCGCACTTCACATAGTTGTGTACAGCTTCGATATGTTCTTCCAGTGTCCTCTGGGTTTTCACTTTGTAATCACAGACAGAACACGCGAACCATTTTGTATCGTCCTCCACTTTGATAACAATATGTTTGCTATTCCCACCTAGAAAAAGGGAACAAGTTATTTTGGACCCAGATTCTATTTTATTGCAAATCGGAGTTTTATAATCGGTAAATCCTCTCACTCCAATATTAGGTGATAAGATAGAAAGAGCGCGAAACCGTTCAGATGCAATTTACGTAAGCGCCATATAATTTTTAATTTATTTTTGATTATTATTAATGAATTAACTTAAAATTATAGTAAAATACTGCACATGTCTACCATTGTACTGTACTTTCATTTCAAAGATTGCCATGAAACACTTAGTAGAAATATCATGAAAAGCACTATGGTGTTTTTTAATAAACAAAATTTTATATAAATATAATATTTAGAGGATTTATTTAAATCGAGTAATGTCTAATAAGCTGCATTGTTTTAATCTGTTTAGAGCATTAATCTTAAACCACAGTAATCCTTGGATATCTATATTATATTCGCAATGCACGCAAATCGGTCAGTCAATTTTTTTATAATTTTTGAAATAATCATTTTGTGTAAATATAAAATATTGTAATAAAAATATATGACAAAGACAAGTTTGCATGCTATTGGTAATTTCTAAATAGGAGATACTTTAAGCTATTGTAAGACCAAATTTGTACCATCCTATTTAATGGCAAATCATCATCGTAATCAGGTCTACTGCTGGACAAAGGCCTCCCCCAAAGATTTCCACGACGATCGGTCCTGCGCTGCCCTCAACCCCTTGCCCCCAACGTATTCCGGCGATCTTGACCAGGTCCATCTTGTATAATGGTAAATAAATGAATATAAAAACCAATTGCAGCTCAATTGGTTGACCATGCCAATGCTCATTGGTCAGACCTGATAATAAAATCGTATCGTAAATAATCGCTTTTGATTACTGGGGATTGTTAAAAGTGACGTAAGCAAAATTTGATAAATAATAAATAAATTAAACATTTATTTTCAGATAACTATGATCCATTGAGTAAACTTATAATCTAATAGTGTTAGTAATTATATGTACTTTGTGACAAGTGGTCAACATACGGACAGTCCCCGCTTGTCGGCTTTCGCCCTCAGATAAATGTTACTACTGCCTCGTATTCGGGGGAGTAGAGGAGCCACTTTTTTATATGAACTTATTAAAGTTAAAATTAAAATTATGTTTAAAGATTCTGTTATAAGGATAGCTTACATACATGCCATGCGTGTATAAAAGGCTCTAAGTGCTATATTAACGCCGCACAACTATATAAGACCTTTTGAGGGATAGAACTTAGATAATTTATGTGTTTAGATAGATCCTTTTTCTGTTAGGACAACAGGCCAGGTTTATTAGTTTAGTGTTCATGACAGCTACGTCTTACACTAGCGATACGTCAGTCATTTTGTTTTAGTGTGCGTGCGTTAATGGAAATAGAGGCTTACAGTTAACATAACTAAAATCCTATTTTATGTTCTTAACAGGGCCTTCGATATGATATGCTAAATTGCAATTAATACCATTCGACAAATTAGCAAGAAATCGCATACAAGGTTCTATATTTAATATAGATTTACCATAGAGACAGATAAAGGAACAGCTCAGTAATCGATCATAGGACCTACGGAGTATTTAATGTATGTTATATGATACACATATATGGTTTAAATATTGTAAGAGAATTAAATAACTTAAGAAAGTCAAATATTTAATTTTATGAGAAGTTAGAGAACCAACATTTTTAATAGAGTATTCCATTTATCACAAATGTAAGGCTAAACGAGATGGTCAGGATATTAGCATAGTCGCAAAGTCACCAGAATAATCTGAAATGTTTATTTTAAACTGAGCCACAGTTTCGATGAATTAACCCAAAATTCTAAGGTCTCTTTCGTCCATAACTTGCGCAAAAATTTAAGAATAAAAGAAGTAGTAAGACCAAATAAGGGATTTAAAATTTTACACTTTATTTTATTTCAATCCAACACTTTGCACAACACAGATCTAAACTCCGGATGTCGTTTCACAACATGATACTTAAAGCTGGAGCTCTGCACCAATGCCTCGCCACACGTGTTAAATTTGTATGGTCTTCGATCTGTGTGTGTACGTATGTACTCGCAAACCTTCTTTATTCTTCAACGTCTTCCCGCAAAAGTTACACGTAAACGGCGTAGAGTCGGAATGCGATATCATATGTCGGTTCAAATGATGATTCGTCGGAAATCTCCTGTCACACTGTTTACATGTAAAGTTACGTTCGCCCATATGAAATGTTTGTTGATGCTGCAGCAAGAGGTATGAAAACGTGAACTTTTTCCCGCAGGCGCCGCATTCTGGCCTGGGCAGACCGTGAGCATCTTCCATGTGTTTCGGCCGCTGGCTTTCAATCACCTTCACATCACAGAGATGGCAACTACGCAGTTTGGGCCGTTGTTTCAGATGTACATGTCTATAGTGCTGAGAGAAATGCGCGCGTTTCGCGTATGTGCGATGACAGACCGAACACTCGAATATTTCTTTTCCATCCACCACTTTTAATATGAACATTTGTTCCGCCATACCTAAAACGAAACGATCTTGTTATCTCCTATGTCAATCACATCCCACTTACATATAACAAATAATATAAGAGCGAAGCTGTTCGCTTACGTGCATGATAATCGTTTCTTAGCGGGTTGACATTGAATTATTTTAGTCGAATAACTATTCGATACCCATTTATAAAAACATTCGAATGAACATGGTCAGACAATGAGATTAAAATCGGTTTAACATTGGTAGCAAAGTTCGCGGAAATTGAAAGATTCCGGTACTCTTTAATGAATATTTGAAATATTATACAAGAAATTAGACAATATTATTAAAACAAAAGTCTCGAAACAATCCATTTATAAATACGAGACTGGATTTTGGAGAAACCTAGATTAATAATAATAACAATTATATAATAAAATTATTTATTTATTTCACCTGGGGCTTATTCATTACACACCGGTATGAAAGAATTACCGCGTAACCTGGATTAACCTCTGAATCATTTGACGCTCAAGAAAAACTGTCTATAATTAGTGAACATCTTATTTATGTGAATTTTTGTATAGACGAAAGGGCTATTAGGAAAGGATTAGTATGGATAGTTCTATAAATGAATACAAAGGGTATGTTGATAGAGCACTTCTAGCCAGAGATTATCGATTTCCCCATATTGAGAAATTGTCACCTAAATTAAGTTGAGATTCTCCGCCGTTTGGAAAATAAGGCAACTATTGGATATAGCAACGGCTAGATTTGTATATTTTTCGAATTACCACACCATTTGTCCTACAGTATTCTGCTCTAGGGTATGGCGGCTGATATTGATAGCATCGTCATTTTAAAGAAAACAGCAGTTAGTGCGAGATCTGTTTATAGAAAGAACTGCATAACTTTAACAATAGAAATAAACATAAAATCGCCATATCCAGTTTTAGAACTAGTAAGGCAAATAAGTCATTATTGGGAAATTTTATTACATTCTATAATTAACTCCCCACAACTATAACAGAATTACCTGACAAAACATTCAAGATATATGTAAAAACCGTAATGGCAAGACGTGGTAATTGTAATATTAAAGAGTATGTAAAAATATGTGAGATGTCAATATGAATTTAAGAAATGCTTTTTCAAAGGAAGCAGTTCAAATCACTGCAAGAACAGCCACCTGCCTAGACAATAAGTTTTATAGTAAAATTTATATATTAAAGAAAGTGTTCAATTGTTTAGAATCGGATCGTTGCAGATAATAACTAGTAATACCCACCAAAAGACCACAGTTAAACTCGATTCGAAAGTTTAGGCCGATAGCAAAGATAAATTTATAAAGTTGTATAAATTGTACTTTTAGTTTTGTCAAGCTTCATATTTTCGGTTCATAGATTCGAACTCCAAACAGATGATTCACGATTTGTTTTCAGCAGTGAAAGATATTCACGAAATAACCCTTCCCGTTAAATGAATCAAATTAACTTACCACTTAAAATTCAATGACTGGACAACTTCTGGCTTACAAATCTATTGGATACTTTTTTTCGATTTATATGATTAGAAAACTTATTGATAGCTTAGCTATCATGGATAGAATTAGTAATTCGGACAGTAAAATTAAGACAGTATGGAACATTACTAATGCTGAATCGAGTAGAGTAAATAAAACTTAGAGCAATAAATATATTACCTTAAATGTAAATAGTATTTATGATAAAAATTAAGTAGCTCGTGTTTTTATTACTTTTTGGATACCATACCGAGTAAAACAACGTAACACCTTGACTCCAGTGAAACTAAAGCTGAGCACTTGCTAAAGCTAAATATCGGTGCTACTGGCTCTGCGTTTCAGTTTGAACATGACAGCCACATTCCTAGTCAAAATTTTCAAAATGTTAAAGCTAAAAGTCATCGAAGATATGTGAGGTATATCAGTGAAATCATTGTCGGTAGTAATTGAAGTGGTTGCCCCGCGCCACATTAAGCTAATATTTTATAACTTGTTACATTTATTACTTGTGCTGATATGGTTTGGGGACAACCTGATGAAACTAAGTAGAATTATACCACTATTTAAGTCAGGGGCAACCAGGATACCAGTGAAGATAGCAATTCTATACACTACACCCCATATACTAATAATATACTACACCCCAAGCAATTTCGTTTTACCAGGGGAAAGTCAACAATGGATGCTGGAATGGAACTTGTTAAACATGTGTTTGACTCTTGGGAGGACTTCCATAATGCAATAGCTATTTTCGAAGTGATCTTTCGAAGGCTTTTGATTGCGTGGATTTTAATATTTTACTTAAGTTTTATGGACTTTGCGACAATTCTTTAAAATTAATGACTTTTTGCTTAAAGAGTCGTAAACAGTAAGTATGTAGACATTTGCGCTATACAATCAAAAAGCTCTGATGTAGCGATAGGCGTGCCACAGGGCTCCATCCTTGGCCCGTTTCTCCTTTTAGTCTGTACTAACGATATTCCATTTATGATAGAAAAACTCACGGATATAGTTTTATTTGCTGATGACACGTCACTTGTATTCAATATAAAACGGAAAGACAATAAGGTGGATAGCAAAATGCTTAACGATACTATGTCAAATGTTTTAAATTAGTTCACACAAATAATAACCTATTGATATACAGTAAAAAAATGTATTCGATTTCAACTACCAAATATTAAACAAACAAAGGTTAAGATAGTGCTACATTTTAACTCTGGAATTTGTAGATTCTACTGTTTTTCTTTACATTACTATAGATAGTAAATTACAGTGGGGCCCACATATCAGTAGCATAGCAAATAGGATAAGTTTAAAAGATCAGACAGTTGACTGATGTGAATACAGCTACTTTGGTCTAAGCTAATATTTTCAGATTTTTTTGATGTTATAAATTAAGCTACGAGGTAAGGCTGGCTTCTAAAATGGTTTGAAATCTTTAAAATCCTGCTTTTTCTATTTTAAAAATTTATGGCAAAATCAAACTCATTAAAATAAATTTTAATACCGTTTAGCAACTGGCGATATTATTTCCAAGATGCTTCCCGTATCATAATTTTTGTTCTAGGTCTGCGTATGATATTTGTATTAAGCTTGACAACGTACTTAAAGTAGTTTTTGTAAGGTATTTTGGATTTTTATTATTTCAAAAACTACATCAAAAAAATATAAGGATAAAACAATCAATAAGAGTATATAAGGGACTTTTACACTTTATTTAATTCCAATCTAACACTGTTCATAAACAAATCAAACGCACTCCGGATGTCGTTTCGCAACATGATACTTCAGGCTGGAGCTCTGCACGAATGCCTCACCACACGTGCTACACTTGTATCGTCTCCGATCGATGTGTATATCCGTATGCACTCGCAAACCCTTTTTACTCTTGAATGACTTCCCGCAAAAGTTACACGAAAACGGCCTAGATTCGGAATGCGATATCATATGTCGGTTCAAACGTTGATTCGTCGGAAATCTCATGTCACACTGTTCACATGCAAAGTTACGTTCGCCCATGTGAAAAGTTTGCTGATGCTGCAGCAAGCGGAATGGGAATGTAAATTTTTTCCCGCAGGCGCCGCATTCTGGCCTGGGCAGTCCGTGAGCTTCTTCCATGTGCTTCGGCCGCTGGCTTTCAATCACCTTCACATCACAGAGATGGCAACTACGCAGTTTGGGCCGTTGTTTCAGATGTACATGTTTGAAGTGCTGAGAGAAGTGCGCGCGTTTCGCGTATGTCCGATGACAGACCGAACACTCGAATATTTCTTTTCCATCCACCACTTTTAATATGAACATTTGTTCCGCCATACCTAAAACGAAACGAGCTTGTTATGTCCTATGTCAATCACATCCCACTAACATATTATAAACATATCTGAGCGAAGCCAATAGTATCATAGCGGGTTCACATGGAGTTATTTAAGATGAGCATATAGTCGATATATAGAGATCGAATGAACATGGTCCGACAGTGATCATCCTTTTAATATTGATAGCAAAGATGGCCGAAATATTAGTGTCGAGCTTTAGTTTACGCAATAAGGTATATTTTCAGAAACATTATATTTTTAGGTTTTTTGATGTTGTAAGTATTCTTAACCCTTAAATGCATGATATTTTTAAATATTTTGAAAAAAATATGTAGCATAGATTTAGGGGCACAATACTCGGTAAAAATAATAAAAAAAATATTTATCAAATTTTAGTATATTTATTTCTATTAAAACTTTAGGTATCATTTTTGATACTCCATGCATTAAGTCAAAAAAAAATATGGTTTTAATTTTTATGAAATGAAGAGAAACAATTATTGTTTTTGTTCTCACACAAAGAAACTTTACATTTTAAACACATGACAGATGTGAACTTCCTACAGTTTTTTTTAACATTAATTTCTCACATTTGAATATTCTCTTTCATGCCTTACATTGTCGAAACGGACATCTCTGGTTGGCATTACTTGTTCATGTGCTCGAGTTGTCCTTGCTTTCTTGATTGTTGCTTCTTCTGAGCGAATAGAGCTTGGACGGCCACGTTCATTATCGTGATTGTAACTTTGGTACTTACATAGAGATTCTGCTAGATCTGTTCTAAAGTCAGCTAAATTCATTATTTGCTTAGGATTCTCTCCTTTTTTGGTCAGTACTTTTTTGTAGAGCACCCAAGCGTTGATGACCGTCATGTCTAGCAGATGATAAAACAATCTTGTTGTCCATTTGCGAGACTTCATTCTGATGCGGTAACGACCTAAATAGCTGTCCATTAGGTGGACGCCGCCCATATGAGTATTGTACTCTTTCACGACTCTTGGGCAAGGGATTTCAACTGTAGTTTTTTGCTTTTTGTCAAACCGATTGATGGATTCGAGTGGTTCTGCTCCTACATAAGTCGAAAGCAATAAAACCTGTTTATTGTCTTTCCAACTAGTAGCAACCAGGTCTAATCCATTGTAATGTGTAACATTTTCACAGTATGACCCTCTGGGAACATCAGCTTTCATTACGTCTTTTTTTTCTGGCAATTTGCAGGTCTTTCCTAGTCTATTTCTTTGCACAGTTCCCAAGCTGTAGATTCCTTCTCCTCAAAGATAATAGAATAAAGCAACATTTGTGTAAAAGTTACCGAAATACACTATATGATTAACTTTTGGAGGAACAGGTCGCAACAAACGGATAACTGTATGTGTATGTGACACGGCACCAAAATCAGGTTCATTTTGTAATCTTTCAATATTTTGTGCTTCTGAATAGATCTCAAAGCTGTACGCGTATCCCATCAAGCAACACAAGACAAAAAAGGTTTGTTCGGCAGGTACTGCTTCATAAAGTGTGAAATCTTGGTTGCACACATTTGTTCGTCTACCGACAGTCTGTGATCAAAAGGAACACTCATAAATTGTTTGTTTAGGTAATCGATAACAGGTCTGATCTTGTGCAATCTGTCGTGATTAGGATGACCAACGGGAACGTGATGTTCGTTATGATTCAATATATGAAAAATTTGACGAATTTTTTCAAATCGATTTACTGCCTTTGTATCAGCGATAGGTGAAAATCTAATTTTTGTTGACCAATATGATCGTACACTTGGTAAATGATACACAGAAGAATAAATAAGTATGCCTAGAAATTTACGTAGCTCGAAGACGATAATAGTATCGGTGAAATTAGCATTTTTCTGTATTGCATATTTGTTGGATTCATTCACTATTTGTTTGATAAATTCATCTTCAAAGAAATAAGAAAAAAAATTGAACGGGGTGGTAAGTTCCATAATACTCTGCGGGTAGTGTATATTTCCTTGGAATGGTAAAGCTTCTTCAACAAGATTAAAAAAATTCCGTTTCCATACTAGATTACGAGTGGTTATATTCCTACTTACACTAGCTGAAGAGGTCGATGGGAGTGGTAGCGGTTCAACCTCCTCATTTGAAACTAAAGGGGAAAAACTGTTAATTTCACCGTCAAATATTATTTGTAAAAATTAAAATGTATAGTTTTCAGATTTTTCTCTAATTTTTAGTATAAGACGGTATTACTTGCCAAAATCCATAGTTTTAGGTCTACGGAAAATACCCTATAAGTTTTGATTCCTTTGAGAGTATCGAAATATATACGATTTTCGGCAAAAACGGCCATATTTTTTTACGTTAACTTAGATCCCAGCAATGGTTAAAATATGTTACATCGTAAATCATCTTTTCAGTGTAAGGCGATTTATTAATGATTTGGGTTTACCAACCGCTTTTGGCGCGAAACTTATAAGCGAATGAAATGGTGTTGTATTTGCGTGGAGCGTTACCGTCTACTCGTGACAGGGTCAGCATTTCATTGCTGCCCGTCGCTGGCAATCACTGAGCACCAACATTATACAGTCGGTTTAATTTTAATATCCTTGTCATCCTTACCCATAATCTGACAGTTTTGTGGAGGAAAGTCGGTCCGGTTTTACGGTAGCAACATATTTGATTTCAAACTTACTGCGCTGAATTCAATAAACGCTTTATAAAAATAAAAAGCTAATAAAAAACGAACGTATTGGGATCAGCACCACAATATGACGCGCTTGTGTTTTTCAAAAAAATCGGTTATTTATTTACTAATACGATCGGCTGCCCTAGACGTGCGAACTCAGGAATGGGCTCAAGTATGGTGGGAGTACTTCACAAGGTGCAAACACCCTTATGTTATTCAGCCGCACTCGATAAAATCCCGAAATCCCCGCTTGCCTCCCCTACCACTAGGAGGGTGAAAGTAATGTGTTCAATTCAAAATCAGTGCACCGAATAAAAAACTTTATTTAATTCCATTCCAACACTGTTCACACACATATCTAAAGGCCCTCCGGATGTTTTTTCGCAACATGATACTTCAGGCTGCAGTTCTGCACGAATGCCTCGCTTCCTCGTCTTACACTTGTATCGTCTCCTATTGATGTGTATATCCGTATGCACTCGCAAACCACCTTATGTCACACGTAAGCGGCCTAAAGTTGGAATGCTATGTCAAATGTGTGTTTAAGTGGTCTTTAGTCGTAAACTTCATTTCACACTTGCTACATTCGAAGTTCTTCTCGCCCATGTGAAACGTTTTTTGGTGCTGCAGCAAGCGGGATCGGAACGGGAATTTTTTCCCGCAAGCGCCGCATTGTGGCCTGGGCAGTACGTGAGCTTCTTCCATATGTTTGGGCCTCTGGCTTACACGTACCTTCACATCACAGACATGGCAACTATTCAGTTCAGGGCTTTGTTTCACATGTACATGTTTGTAGTGATGACAGAAGCTCGCGCGTTTCGTGTACTTCCGATGACAGACCGAACACTCGAATATTTCTTTTCCATCCTCCACTTTTAATATGAACCTTTGTTCCGCCATATCTAAAACGAACTTGTTTATCACCTATGTCAATCTCATCCCACTAACATATAATATCAGAGAGAAGCTGTCTGCGCGAGTGTGTTTTGTCAATATCACATGACGCCATTATTAAATATTGTCAAGCACCATTCAATATTTTTACACCTTTGATTCTTGCCAATCTTAACTCTCAAGTGAATGTAAGGTGCCGTTATAAACGTGTTTTAAATGTAAACTTGTAAGATCTGGGAAAAAAGTAAATTCAAAAACGTGAATTGAAGAATATAACTTGAATAAGTCTACTGGAAGGCATAGAATTCTATCTCGGCAAATAATAATAGAACCATGTTGCGTATTTGAAAAGGTGACTCTTAAAGGAGACGCTCTGATGATTGTCTAACCGATATTTTAAGAATGAATGACGCGCCAATTAAAACAATCCTCACACCAATTAATCCGGCGTCGTACTCGGTATGGTGCGATGAACGATGCGACATACCATCGAATATGGTCCTCCACCGGACCGCGTTCGATGGTTCGGTTTCGTCAATGAGGTAATATTATCGCTCCTTGTTTATTTTTAATAGAATTTCGATCAGATATGAATTCATGTTAGCCGATTTAATAATTCATGTTATCTGCCAGCTTGCTTAAAATGCCAAATTTTATTTAATGCGACGAGAGCGATGCACCTTTATCATTTCCATTAACGATGGCTCTTCGTTACATCATTGTTAGCATTTTTGAGAACCGCTTTTCGTACTCGTTTGCATTCATCACATCATGTTAGTCTTCTCTTTTGAAATTTTATATTCAACAGAGCGTCTGACACAAATCCTGTATCTTTTTGTTCCGTAATGTGTATGTGAACATCATTCATCCAGTCTTCTATTTTCTAAAACTAGAAATTCGCAGCGAAACAAAGCATTGCCATAGCGTCACATTAGTATCTTTCTTTTGTCACATTTTATGTATAGAGTGTATAAGGGACAGAATATCTTACAACAATGTTGCCAAAGAATATTTTTTATCTTGTAACTATCAATTTTTCTTCGAGTCGCAACGACTGGTGGAGATAGCTCGTTCTATTCCACGCCACTCCTGACGTATCTAGACATCTGGTTATTTCCGACACCATAAGAGCACTTATACTTAATGCTACTGCGACAAGGTTTCTTACTAACGTCAATGGTTTAAGCGGTCCACAATATAGACTTTCCTTTTCAAAATAGTCAAAATACCAATTTCTATTGATTTTCCTTTAAGCATCATACCGTTCGGCATATTGCAAGCTTACGGGAACGAAATATACGGTCAACGTAAGCGGGCGTGCCTCAGGGTTTAATCCTAGGACCTCTCGTATTCCGCGTCTATATTAATTATTTGCCATTTGTAGCTTCGAAAGAATGTGAGATTGTTCTTTTCGCAGACAACACTTCATTAGTTTATAATATTGACAGACAATCACAGAATTTAGATAAATGACTGTCCTGCGAAAACATATTTAAATGGTTAAGGTTTAATAATTTGACACTTAACGCGAGTAAAACAAAATGTATTGAATTCTCCCTACCAAATGTAAAAAAAATATCAAGGAGTATAAATTAAACCTTTAAAACTAGTAGAGTACAGTCTAGTCAGTTCGCTTCTTTGAATCGTATTAGATGAAAAACTTCAATGGGGTGCTAACATTGAGGCTATCTCAAATAAACTCAGTGCTACTATTTTTGCTATCCGAAGGATTAAAAATCTTCAAACTATAAAATCACTTCAAACAAATACGTATTCTTACAATAGAATCCTAATTCATTTATTATCAATAATATATGGATGGTTTATAATAGAAGGAATAATATAATGAATGTATAATTGTTTAGTTTATTTTGTGAGCTTTAAATTTGAAATTTTATATGCTATAACACGGTTCGTCGTGTTTACTAAAACGGCTTGCTTGCGACGCCGCCGTGTGCCGTGTCGTTTCCTTCCCTGAAATATGTGCGAAGGGAACGATGGCTGGCCTATGCGTCAACTTGTGAACGGGTGCTGCTTGTGTGCCAGGTCGACCTGTTATACTTAATTGTATTTGTTGAAAAGAATTACTATTATGACAGTTATCACAACCATCATGTTCACGTAGCATCCTCTCACAGACAATGAATTCAAGCTCAAAAGGTTGATGCATCCAATATAGGATAATTTATATAGTTTATTCTTTATTACTTTTTATGAAATATTTGATGTTTACAACGCTTTTAACTATAACACGACTCATACATTGGATGCAGCAGCTTACACACAAATTTGTTTTGTATACAAGGTGGTTTTTTGACAAGGAGGATGATGGCCAAGTCGGTAACTACGAGACTTAGAGAAAAGTTGTGAAAGGAGACATGCCCTGCATTTATAAGAAACCAGTTCCTGCATATTTAGTTTTTAAAATATTCTTGAACTTTTGGCAGAAATTGAATAGACGATTTAAAAAAAAATACATCGTGAGTTATTGGACCAATGGACTCTGTTGCTGATAAGGATCAAACATTGCAAAGAAATATATTACTAAAAATGAAGGCAAGTAGATAAATTTTACAAATTGTTTTTCATATCTCACTTTTACCTAACTAATAAGTTGCTCAAAATGGTTTCCGTTGACTTCAATGTATAAGTTTATCCGTCTCTCTAATGACCTCACTGCATTTGATACCATGACAGAATTTATTCTCGATAGAATATCAACAAAAAAGTGAGATCTCTAAAAAAAGGTTGAATAGGAAGTGAGTTTTCTTCCGTGTAAAAATAATACACAGAAAAATTTGCAATTTCTTCACATTTTTAGTAATAAATACCTTTGCAAAGATTGATCCTTATCAGCAATAGAGACCATTGGTCCAATTATACAAAAGTCAAAAGTTCAAGAAATATTAAAAAACTAAATATGCAGTTATTGGTTCTTCTTAAATCGAGGGCAAGTCTCCTTTCACGACTTTCCTCTAAGTCTCGTAGTTTCCGACTTGGCCACCACCGCCCTTCTCAAAAAAACCACCCTGTATTGCAGCCAGTGTAAAAACACTAGTGATTGAAATGATTCAAACAAACGGTAGATTCAGTAATTTAAAAGAAATATTTGTAGTGACGATTCAAAAGTGCTTAGCTAAAACCTAATTTAATAATGTTTATTTGACTTTTACTTAAAGAATTCACAGGTAAATCTATACTGAGGCATATAAATTCTTGAGTGACAACAAGATGGCGTCGCCGCCTGATTGATTAGATATAACATTTACCACAGTGATGCCTGTAAATGGTTTGTAAAACACAAAATATTCTGCAAAAATATCACATCACAAGTATCAATGTTTTGCATGGATTTTAACTGCTTAACATTAACGTAAGTCGATTATTATAAGAAGTTGAATCGATAACATATTAGGACATCACTATTAATTATTTTGTACTCGAACTGTCTGAAGTAAAATAAATAGCTGGATAAAGTGTAGGTTTCCGTTTTTGTCGTAAACAAATATAAACCCTAAAAATTAATGGCATCCGGCCATTTTACTTAAATGACTGGGCAAACTGGATCGTCAGACCAGCTATTTGGGGTTTGCGGTGTTCTAGAGTGGAGGTAACGTGTTCAATTAAAAATCAATGCTCCGAATTAAAAACTTTATTTAATTCCATTCCAACACTGTTCACACACATATCTAAAGGCCCTCCGGATGTTTTTTCGCAACATGATACTTCAGGCTGGAGCTCTGCACGAATGCCTTACCACACGTCTTACACTTGTATCGTCTGCGATTCATGTGTATATCCGTATGCACTCGCAAACCCTTTTTATTCTTAAACGTCTTGTCGCAAAACTTACACTCAAACGGCCTAGAGTCGGAATGCGTTATCATATGTCGGTTCAAATGATGATTCGTCGGAAATCTCTGGTCGCACTGTTTACATGCAAAGTTCCGTTCGCCCATGTGAAACGTTTGTTGATGCTGCAGCAAGCGGAATGGGAATGTAAATTTTTTCCCGCAGGCGCCACATTGTGGCCTGGGCAGTCCGTGAGCTTCTTCCATATGTTTCGGCCTCTGGCTTACCAGTACCTTCACATCACAGAGATGGCAACTAATCAGTTTGGGCCGTTGTTTCAGATGTACATGTTTGTAGTGCTGAGTGAAGTTCCCGCGTTTCGGGTACGTCCGGTGACAGAGAGTACATTCATATACTCTTTTTTCGCCCTCCATTTTTATTATGAACATTTCTTCCACCACACCTAAAACGAAACGAGGTAGTTATCTCCAATGTCAATCTGATCCACTAACATATAAGTTATAATATCAGGGAGAAGCTGTCCGCGCTAGTATGTTTTGTCAATATCACATGACGCCATTATTAAATATTGTCAGGTACCATGCAATACTTTTAAACCTTTGATTCTTGCCAATATTGACTCTGAAGTGAATGTAACGTTTTTAAAATGTGTATTTTGTAATTGGGCCGGGTTGCATTAATTAACTTTAGCAATAACAAGCATGCTAAACTACGGGTTAGGCAAAAAATTTGTTGCACTATTTCACAATTTTTAGATGATGTCATACTTTTAATTGTTAACTGTAACCGTCCAATCTTCGCCGGTTAAAGCTACTGTTAATGTTAAATAAATGATCAAAAGATTCAAATAAATATTCGATATTGGCTTGATACCTCACTTTTTAACTTTAACAATGCCAAGGAATACGATGGTGCAACACATTACGCAGTCTATGATAAAGTCAGCTTTACTGTTAACGTTAAATTTGACTTAAACCTTAACTGTAACAGCTAATATGATGCACCCCAGCCTTAGTATTTGTAAGATCTACGAAAAAAACTGAATTCAAAATACAATATGACGAATGAAGTTAGTGCGTCATTTGCATATAATATTATATTAATAATGTAATAAATAAAATCTGCCCGATAGCAAAAAATTATTATCTCGGGAAATAATAATAGAGCCATGTTGCGTATTTCAAAAGGTGACCCAGAACTAGGAGCTGATAAGAGACGCACGGCTCATTATCTGACCCATAATAATTTAAGAATGAATTACACACCAACAAATCTAATTAAAATAAAGGGAAATTAAGAGTTCTTTCAACCTTAGAGGTTGTGCCCAGGTGAGTAGTTTTGCCAGCGGTGTGTGGTAGTTCTGAGATCTATATTCCTAACATGTTCTGTTGCGATTTCGCCGTAGAGGTAATATTTTCGCCCCTTCTTTATTTTTAATATTTTTATTCGAGTCTTGTTCAGATATTCATCTTAGCCTGTTTATTAATTCACGTTAGTTAGTGAGTGATGCTCCTTCATCACAAAATATTATCGATGGCTCTTCGTGTGATGTAAGCATTTCTATCAACCGCTTTTCTTTTGGCATTCATCACCTCACCTTAAAATAAACAAAGCGTCAGGCATAAATCCTTTTCTTGTTCCGGAATATCAAATAATGAGGCGATCACCTCTCGCCTGTGAAAACAACATTTGACCGATCTCATAGCGTCCCATTTATATCTTTCCTTTCAAACATTTTGTATGAACCCAATATGTTTCAACACCTTTGCCCAAGAAGATTTTTAATCTTGAAACAATCCAAATATGTAACATATACGCAAAACCTTATGTTAAAATATAGTTACAATTACACGCGTTAAAATCGTGGTTCTATTCCACGCCACTGCTGACGTAGACATCTGGGTATTTCCGATACCATTATATGAGTATTTAGAGCCCACATACGAAATGCTGCTGCGACAAGGTCTTTGACTATCGTCAATGGTTTAAGAGGTCCACCATATAGAATTTGCTTTTCAAAATAGTTAAACTAACAATTTCTATTGATTTTCCCTTAAGCATCATACCTTTTGGCATATTGGAAGCTTACGGGAAGGAACAATACGCTCAACTCAACGTAACGACTCAAGTAAATCTATACGGAGACATATAAATTCTTGACGTCTGTGAAATGCACAACTAGCATAGGCCTCTCGTTTCGAGTGACAATAAAATTGTCGCCTGATTGATGTCGGTAAATAACATTTACCACAGATATGCCTATAAATGGTTTGTAAAACAATACAAAATTTTGTGCAAAAATATAAACATCAATGTTTTGCATCGACTTAAACTTCTCAACATTAACTTATATCGATTGTTATAAGAAGTCGAATCGATAACAAATTAAGACATCACTAATTGTATAATACCTACCAGTCTAAGTAAATGATTTGCATCGACTTAAACTTCTTAACATCAACTTATGTCGATTCTTATAAGAAATCGCATCAATAACACATAAGGACATCACTAATTGTACGTACTCAAACTGTCTAAAGTAAAATAAATAGCTGTACTAGGTGTAGTAATACATTTTTGTCGTAGACAAAATAATCCTTAATAATGAACGGCATTCGGGCTTTTCACTGAAATGACAGGCTAAACTCGCTCATCAGGCCAGCTATTGTGGGGTTTTGGTGTTCTAGACGGGTACGTGTTCAATTCAAAAACAATGTTCCGAATTTTTACTTTATTTAAATAAAAACACTCTAATTTAGGTCACAACAAATCTAAACACAATCCGAATGTCGTTTCGCAACATGATACTTCAAGCTGGTGCTCTGCACGAATGCCTCACCACACGTGGTACACTTGTACCGTCTCCGATCGATGTGTATATCCGTATGTGCTCTCAAAGCAGTTTTCTCTTTAAACGACTTCCCGCAGACGTGACACGTGAACGGCCTCGAGTCGGAATGCCGCCTCAAATGGCGCGTCAAATAGTATTTCGTCGTAAATCTCTTTTGGCACTGGTTACATTCGTACTTCCGTTCACCCATGTGATAAGTTTGCTGATGCTGCAGCAATAGGAATGGGTAACTGAATTTTTTCCCGCAAGCACCACATTGCGGCCTGGGCAGGCCGTGAGCTTCCTCCATGTGTTTCGGTCGCAGGCTCTCCACAACCTTTACGTCACATAAGAGACAATTTCGCAATCCGGGTCGTTGTTTCAGATGCACATGTTTGTAGTGCTGAGAGAAATGCGCGCGTTTCCCGAACTTCCGCTGACAGGCCGAACACTCGAATATTCTCTTTTCATCCTCCATTTTTATTATGAACATTTGTTCCGCCATACCTAAAACGAAACGAGCTTTGTTATGTCCTATGTCACCCCACGAACACATATTATTGTATCACAAAAATTCTTTTGCGTATTGACAGCATCACTCACACCATTTTCAAATATTGTCAAGTCACATCTCAATGTCTTAAAACTTAAAAATTAACCGGAGTGGATTAAGTCTTGAAGTGAGCTACACTTATTATAATTTTCACCGGAGACCATTCGTTTAAATCGCTTGACCCACATAGCCATTCTGTTTCATTCACCGTCACTTGTTAGGTATATGTAGGCATTATAACAACGCCATTTATTAGCGATTGCTACCAGTTCAAAGACATCAGTTGGTATGTATTTTGTAATAAGCAAACGCTAACGAAACGTTTTAGGGCTTTTTCTTCTTTGAAGTAACAAAGACATTATTATTTACTAGGCTTGCTTACCCTTTGCGTACCGAATACCGACTCTTTCTCGATATTAATCTCTTACTTCCATTCTTAACCTCTTATATATCAACACGTCCCGCGCACCCGCTGAAGCCACCTGCTTAGCTGTGTTGACGCCAAACCCGGCGCGGCCACTTGAAACGCTATTGCCACTTGTGTTTATAATAGTCGAGGTATCATTATACGGTTTATGTTACAGGTTGCTAGATAAACAAGCTTGGTTATTGGTAAACAAAAAACATGATTTATGATAGATTCATGCTGTGATATTTGCCGCTCTTTCAGAGTTGTACGAGAAATTGTGACTATTTTGCTAAACACGTCAAAATAAAAATATTGCAATTGACTTCTTTTTTTACTATACCTATTGGACACGTTATAATATGATTGTTCTTTATGTTTCGTGATTAAAATATAGTAAAAGATATAGAAATTGATAAGTTCAGACGTATTGAATGACAGTAGGCATTCAAAAAGTGGAAGATACATGAGCACTCTAGTATTTCTGGCAAAACTTACAGTTAGGGATCTCTCTGTGTGATGATGCCTAGATGAGGGAAATGTGGATCATATAAATATTTAGTTGTCCTTTAATCATAAATGCATTCTTCCTTATACAATTCTATACCTCCTGAAATTCCCCGTCCTACATCCTTTAAGTACAGTTGATCCCCATTTATTAATAAATAAGAAGAACTTGTAAGTAAATAGACAATTATTTATTTTAATTACTAGCTTGTATTTTGTTTCAGAATTTCAAATAAAATTATAAACTGTTGCATATAAACACTGATAATTACCCTTAAAACTAGAATCCTCTTCAACACCGCAACCTTTACTCATTTCTTGGTAGCCTACCTCAACCTGACATTAGCTCAGTTGTGGCAACCTTTCCACAAAAGCCACAATATAAAGAATAAGAGTGAAAAAGAGTTGAAAGAGTTTTACCGAAATAGAAATGATCCAAAGCTACCGACATAGCCCAGTGGTTGCGAAAAATGGTAGTGGACAGGGCATATAGCTCGACGGACAGACTGAAAAACGTGTTGGTAGGCCTCCACAAGATAGACCGACGAACTGGTCAATATCGCCGTAATAGGTTGAATGTGGGCAGCGCAGGACCGATCGTTATGGCGATCTTTGGAGGAGGCCTTTGTCCAGCAGTGGACTTCTTCCGGCTGATATGATGATGTTGATGAAGAGTTGAAAGTTTACACAAATTTTATTGGAACTGTGTTTTGTTGCCGTTGTTCAATGTAATTCAACACTAAAGGCAGATTAAAACTGAATCAATTATTAAAAATATATTTATTTATATCTGTACTAAAATCTATCTATGATTAATACTTGCAATTAGGGATGTAACGGTACATAATATTATCGATACCGATAACGATTCCGATACCCCATGACTTACCAAATAATTTACCACGGCAGTTTGTATACATAAAACTTATTGATATTTTAATAGACTCATCCCTTGATATTTTTTTGAAAAACATACATTTCAAATTTATAATTCCTGTACATATACAAATAACTACAAATGCAAAAACGTCTCGAAAGTAGTTCACCTGTAAAGTTACGCACAACAATAATACTAAGCCATCGTTGAGGAATTCTGCTCTGGGTAACAAAACAAAATTAAATTTATGAACGATGCGTGACTCGAACTCGCGACATCTCGGGTTCTGTCCGAGCGCTCTTCCTGTAAGCCAACTGTTCGAGTGACGTATCGTTCGTAAATCTTGATATGTCTTGTTCAACTCTCAGATTGTGGCTCCTTCTACAGGATCTACTTTACAGTTGATAACCTGCTCAACCCCAATAATTACATATTAGGATTTAACATGACTCTAAAAATAACAAATTGTTTACAGGTCAGTTAGTAGATAGGCGCGCGAGTTACTAATGTTTCACGAGCTTTTTGATCTGATTCGTATCGGTTGTTTTGTATACCGTTACATCCTTACTTACAATGATACTTTCGACTTATTTACAACTAAAAAATTTACAAAATTAAGCCAAATACCTAATTATAAAATACAAAATTATAATTTCTTTTAAATGTTATTTTTCATTTGATTCGCAGTTATATAATCTTAACGGAATAGATTACAAAGCAGCCTGTACATTCGCTGACTCCACAACCACGCAATGGATTTTGATGTGGACTTCACTATCACTGATGGTTTATATTTACGAGTAAACCTAATTGTGATTATATGTAACAAGACAAAAAAACAGTATTTTGCAAATTGCAACCGAGTCGCCGAGAATAAATTTACATGAATAACGTAAGCCTAGAATCGTAGTTCATCTAAGCAGCAGTCTCACTATGAGCAGCTGATCAAGATAAAAAAGAACTTATAATAACCTTAAACTGACAACTTAAAATGGCAATGCAACTAGGTGATGCGACTAAAGTTAACGGGTGAAAAGGCAAAGGCACCTACTGCATACAGCCTTGTTAATAGAAACTATGTATGATCGCGTGTTTTAATCAAAATGAATGTATTTGCATGAACCGAAGTAGACAGTAATTTCCTGCTTTGAATAGTTCACCATGTTTTATAAACATACTGAATTCTAATACAAAGAGAATAGTAAGCGTTAAGAGACTTTTTGAACATTCTTCAATCAAGAGGACCGAAATCCACAGAGCACTCAAAGACATTTGCCAGAAAAACATTACAACATTTTTGCTGAGTAAATTAAGTTAACATTTTCAAAACAACGTTTAAATTATTGGAACAGATTTCGTGAACGTACAATATTGACATAATGCTTAGTACCTTCTTTGTTTTCTCTCTATAATTTGAGTATATTTTTTTGCATTTTTTAATTTCATTGACATAATGGGAAGCATTAGGTCCGATTGGGCCATGCTCCTTTATAAGATCTTCATTGTAATTAAGTTGGAATGTTGTTGTAGAGACCTACACATTATTCTTTAGAGGATTTTTACTATATATCTCCTACTACCCCAGTGGTTTAAGCCTAGCGACGTTAGTTTCTCTCTCCATCATGGATTCTCCTTATGTTTCTTCACATGCCTCGACCATTGCTTCCTCCACTTAAAACATTCCCCGCAATGCTCGCACTTATGTGGTTTCTCCGCTGAATGTTTCGCTTTATGATGATACAGATTTATCTTCGCACCAAACCTCATATCGCAAATTGGGCAGACGATATTCTTCTCGCCCATATGATAGATCTTCTGATGCTGAACCACTTGGAATGGATATGCAAACTTTTTGCCGCAAACATTGCAAGTGGGCATCGGAACGCCATGTTTCTCTTCCATATGTTTCGACTTCAAGTGTGCTCGAATTTTTTCCGTACAGAAATGGCACCCAACTAATTTACCATTCCCCAGGTGAATGCATCTGTAATGCTGTCGGAACAGATTGATTCGCTTGAATACCTTGTCGCATAATTTGCAACCAATGCATTCATTTCCATCAGAGCCTTCAATTATTTTATATTTCGCGGGTTCAATCTGTTTATTAATTTGACTTGAAGATCCTCTGCCTAGAACAAAAATTTTCTGTTCACTTTAATTTTCCTTCAACTTCTATTAATTATCATCTTCTTCATATTGCATTTTGTAAATATTTAAAACGTTCTTTTGAAAATCTTCTGGGGTTTACAACACTAATTATTTTTCAGCATAACAATACTCTTGAGTATTTGCGGATTTTCTTTAATGTTGAATGAATAATAAAAATGAAAAATTTGCTAAGGCTCACAAAGAGTATATCTTACAATAAAACGAGCAAGTCTTGTAAATATTGCAGTTCAAGTGTCTGCTCGTTGGAGTCATATTTTGTTTTAACGATTTTGATGAAAAACAATCTGATAAATTTTATTGTTTTCCCAGGGAAAACGAGTTGTAAGGACGTGTTCCAGGTATTTCCTTCTCTCCTTTTTCGCATGAAGCTTCATATATTTCACTGATTTGACGTAACCCATAAAAAATATTGAGCGTAATTTAGTAAGGTATCTGTTTACCATTTACATTCACTCACACGTAATAAATTTAAATATATCTCATCTTGTGCCTCACTTTTGGGTTTCTAGTGCTGGAACAGTAATTTTTATGGAAAGTTCGAGATCGAGAGTTCTTAAAATATGAATATGAAATCTTTCATCATAGTCGGATTATTTAGAGTAAAATAATTATGATACAATAACATCAAAATCGAGTCACCGCCGCCAATACTCATTCTGCTCCATTTCTAATGGTAAGAACAAACTCGGAACATTTACTAGTATTCCGTCTGACATGTTAAACTATAATTGGAAATTTTCATATAAAATAATTTGGAAGAAGTAATTTATATGTAAAACATAATTAATGAGACCCAGAGTAGTTCCTTGGGACATGCCGTGCTTAATATAATCATTTGCGCAAAAATAAGCTTAACACTGGGTTATGATTGTACAGTTAATAAACCAAACTCAACGCGTCTTCTGATTGATGTGACCTTTCAAATGTCTTCGCAAATGCTTTTTCCATTTGAAAGCCTCATCACAAAAGTCGCACTTAAACGGTCTATCGGATGTATGCTTTATAATGTGCTGTTGCAAATTTGCATTTGTTCCAAAGTTCATATTGCACACAGAGCACGTGAATTTCTTTTCGCCCATATGATATATCTTCTGGTGCCGGAGTACTTGGAATGGGAATGCGAATTTCTTCCCACATGCGCCGCAGTTTGGGGCTGGAATCCCGTGCGCTTCTTCCATATGCTGTGCTCGCATATGTGCACCGACTTTCGCAGGGCAGTAGTAGCAACCGCGTAACTTGGGACGTTGCTTTAAATGTACATGCCTGTAATGTTGCTTAATTGAATCCCTTCTTTTGTATTCGTTTGAGCATATATTACATATAAATATCTCGGCATTGTCATCTTTTCGAACTGTAAAGCAATCTTCAAAGATCTCTGTCTTCTTGCCTAAAACAAAAGATCTGCGTCACTTTTTTAGACCCGACTTTGACAAACCTATGATTTATCTTTA
The DNA here is from genome assembly GCF_905404315.1 of Leptidea sinapis. Classification (NCBI taxonomy): domain Eukaryota; kingdom Metazoa; phylum Arthropoda; class Insecta; order Lepidoptera; family Pieridae; genus Leptidea; species Leptidea sinapis. Next base: position 5,863,249 of record NC_066293.1, on the reverse strand, counting down.
TATCTAAAATGTTTTAAAATTTAATAAGTTTACGCAAATTTTAGACGATCATTGATTGTTTTCGTATTGAGCATTTGTTTCGGGTCATTTCTCCTATCATAACCTTCGTATTTGATTTATTCATCTTCCTTTAGTATTTTAATTAAATCCACTTCATACATTGCTTTTAGCCTATCTCCTGGATTTTATGCTATTTTCTATTTTCAATCAACATTTGCGCCAAATGCTGTCTCTCACTATGCTCTACTCTCAATAGTCTTTCTTAGATCTTCCGTGATGTTAAATCTATCGCATTTATATAAGTCATTTGAAATTATTATTGAAAATAATATTCTTGAAAGAAATTACATCGTGAATTCAAACAAACCATTATAATATCGCCTTCTAAAGTTTTCTCTATTTTTATTTTTAACAGCCCTCTAAGTAAATTAATCTCTTTTACTTCCAACTCTTGTTAAATTTACGCAAACTATTGTCGAAGTCAAAAATATTAATTATAATACGAAAACGTTATTTAGCACTACAGAAGTGCCAAGTAACAGTGGGTAGTATTATCACGGTTGGCATTCGTGCCCTATATAAGCTAGAGCGCAAAGTTCGAGTATTTATTACTGAATTATGAGTGGAAACACTGCCCATACACCGTGATTATAAGAATTATGTGTGTATAGATTACCAACCCCGGTCTATACATATTACTGTAGGAATTGTTCCGTTGAACTATTCTGCTTGATTACTGCAGAACTTCAGCAACACAGGCCTTACGTTAAGCTAGGATTTAAGTATCGTTTCTTGAAAAACAAAATTCACCACTAACAACAGAACTACCTCAAACCTGAGAGAGTAGAAGACACAGCGCGAAGATTTCTATTAAAATTGTAGCATAAATAAAAACGCTTCACGATATTGCCTGATAGCGATCGCCTAATACGCAAGGTTCGGTATTGTTTATATTAAAGCACCCACACAAATATATTTAACCTGATTTAACTGGGATTGTGTATCTACCACAGATTGGGAATGGAGCGACCGCCCTCAGGCTATTTTAAATAGTAAGTTTTATTGTACGATATTACATTATGACCAAAGAAGCTGCTGCCCGCTGAGTTTTTTGCGCCCGTTATTCCCAGGTCTGAGTCATACTTTTTCAAATTGGTGGTAGTTTTTGACTTTCAAAAAGTGATATCAAACCCCATTTTGATTTACAAAAAAATTTTAATTTACATTTCATAAAATTGAAATTAAGTATACAATGATATGTTTTCATTGGTGATGGATGTAAAGCTAATGCATATAATCTAATACATAAAATTCTCGTGTCGCGGTGTTTGTAGTTAAACTCCTCCAAATCGGCTTGACCGATTCTCATGAAATTTTGTGTGCATATTGGGTAGGTCTGAGAATCGGACAACATCTAAATCAATCAACATCATCTAATCATCATTTTTCATCCCCCTAAATGTTAAGGAGAGTCCACCCCAAAATATTTTTTTTTAATTTTAAGATAAATTATTTATTTTTAATTTTTTTATTATACAACTTTAAAAAATACATAATACTTCAAATTTTCACCCGTCTACGATAAACACCTATTTTTCTATCGCGATTTTAATATTATTCTGTAACATCCACAGATCCGCAATAGGGTTGCGAGATGGCAATGGATTTTTTTATTTATTACTTTATATGGCAATATAACGTTTGCTGGGTCAGCTAGTATATCAATAAAGTCCTTCTTATATTTATTCCTAAGACACTTGGCTCTTATGTAAAAGAAATTATTCCGATATCTTCATTTAATATAAAGTTTTTTTTATGACTATAAGGGACGAGACGAGCTGGGCGTTCAGCTAATGGTAATTGATACGCTCTGCCCATTACAATGCAGCGCCTCTCAGTATTCTTGAAAAACCCAAAATCTCTGAGCAGCACTAAAATTGCGCTCTTCATTTTGAGACATAAAATGTTAAGTCTCATTTGCCCAGTAATTTCACTAACTACGGCGCCCTTCAGACCGAAACAGTAAATCCTTCACATTACTGCTTCACGGCAGAAATAGGCAACGTTGTGGTAGCCATAATCTAGCCAGCTTCCTGTGCAAAGGAACCTCTCAATGGTAAAGGGCGTTTCTTAACACCGAAACGCGGACGGAACGGAAGTAGGTATCAGGTAGTTATTAATAAAAATACAGTTACTGTGGACATGTACTTTCTTTACTTTTCAGAGAATACACAAAAGTTTAATTTAAAGTTAATAATAAAATACTATATTTTTGTAAGGATCAGCAACGCCCGTAGTACAGTTTGCTACAATAAAGTTACAAACATTTAAATTTATAAAACTTTCGTGAGACATTATAACTTTATTTACTAACACGGCTTTACTCTCGTTATATTGGTGTGGGTTACCAACTAGATTCTCATACTGCGGATTTTACATCAATAGTGGACACAATAGTTTCAGTAATACCGTGCTAGCCATTACACCGGCGCCCCCCGCCCTGTCAAGCCGCGCACTACGAGCACAAATCCGCATTATGAGACGGGTCGTTATCGCAAACGAACGACCGCCGAATGGTCCGAAACTAGTCGGTACTCACACCGATAAACCGTGAGTAAAGCCGTATTAATAAATAAAGTTACAAGCATTTTGGTTGTTAACATTTAGATAAGCACGTGAGAGGTATAAGGTATATAAGCTTTCGCCGAACATATTATGATCAGCAATAACAAAATATTTTTGTATCACTAGTGTATAAAGATATAACGCTGTGATTATTGTAGAGTAACCTATTAAAGCGTAACGAAATACTTGATGATATATTATAAGATATAAGAGATTTCCATATATATTGACTCATCACGGTATCTCTTGAAACGTAAGACGTAGAGACTTGAAATTTGGTAGGACTATTCCTTTCACCGAGTAGATAGAGGTCAAGAACGGATTTTACAAAATCCACCCGCAGGTTTTTTTATTATAAACATAACGTCTGTCGGGTCAGCTAGTTAAAAATAAATGCAAGCATGATCTTCAGATGATGGTTTTAATTCTTGAAAATACAAAATTATTATCTTGAGATAAATAAAGATGTTATCTCTCAGTAGCCCAGTTATTTCATTAGCTACGGAACTCTTCAAACCAAAGCATAAATAGTGCTTTAACACTATGTACTTTATGGCGATAAAAAAAGCGCCGTTGTGGTATAAGGTACACGGAAAGCATAATTTATACAACGTCGGGGAAAATGGTGTATAATAAATAATCGAAGTAGAACTAATATTGTAAAAACAAAGTTTTTAATAAAATAGTAAAAAGAAAGTTACTAACAAATACTATTAATTCAACATTTTTATTTTACGGTAAAACAACAGAAATACAATTAGAATAAATGCCCTTCTTTATCCTAATTAATATCATACACACCCTACTAAGGCAAATAAAGAAACATTTGACGTGACGCCGGGACATTGATACGCTTCGATGTTAAGTCATTTCCCGATCGTAACCGCAAGATAGGGTGTGATGATGATCTTATGGATGGGATATTTGAAAGGCAAATCTTTGTGACTTTATGTAGTCTGTTGGGCATATTTAACAAGCCACTTATAGCTCTAGATATATTACAATAATACTGTACAGAGCTTTGCCGGTTTTAGACTAGTTGTACCAACGAAGTTGTGATGGCTTTTATAAATCAGTCTTTATTTGTAACAGCGCATTTTCGCCTGTGTTCATCCCTAAACGACATCAGGGTGGGTTTTAGTCATGTGATAATTCAAACTGGCTTTCTGCACGAAAGCCTGACTGCACAACTTGCAAATATGCCTCCGGTCACCCGTGTGTATTCTCTCGTGATAGATCAACGTCGATTTCCTCAGAAACGATTTCTTACAGAACCTACAATGGAACTCCTTGACAGTTTTATGCTTAATCTTATGCTTGTAGAGGCCCTCGAAACTGTAACACTCAAACTCGCAGTTGGGACACTTGTACTTCTTGCCTAGCATGTGGTAGCATTTCTTGTGTTTGCGAAGTTGAAGTTTTGAGTTGAACACGGATTTACACGCGTCGCAGTGTATTCTATCGTCAATTTTATGCTCGGTGAGCTTGTGAATCGTAAACGGCGCTGACGTCATGAAGCCTTTCTGGCATATCTGGCAGACGTGTTTCGGCACTCGGTAGTGCTTTGTTTTCACGTGGCACCGGAGACTCATTTTCTTTACGTATCTCTTATCGCATTTGGTACAGCAGTACATTGAGTCGACTATCATAAAGTCGTCCGGGCATAACTTGAACCCGGCGCCGTCACTGCGTCTGCCTAAAAGACAGAAAAATAGTGTTTACATTCCAATTTGTACTCTTCGTTTTTGGGGACTGTTTCATTTGATTCACAACGTTGTTTACTGAAAACGCCCAACAGTTGCCTCTAGGGTTTTCTCTAGAATCTAACGGATGTTGTTACTATTCTATTTTGCCGACTGTACCATTTGCTCCGAGAGGGATTCCAATCAAGTGTGTGGTGTCATAAGTGAATGTTAAGTTGCCTTGCGTTATCTGTGATCTTTATATAATATTGTGGAAAAATTAATTCCAGATCAAGATTTTTAATTGCACTTGTGTCCAATACTTGAATTAATCTATAGGATTATTCGAAGATCGTTCTCTTCCCAAAAATACAATAGTTACCAATCTTCAAAGGTTGCAGTTTGTGTGACCGTAAAATTTCTTCACTTTTCATGTGTGCAAAAGCCGTGGAAGTAAGGTACTACACTAAATAGAATCTTTACGAGTTACGATTACCCAAAATGTCGCTGTATTATTGACTCGATTGTTTTTTTTTAAAGGTATTGCATAGCGTCTATCGCGGGCCTTGAGCGTGGAGACCGGATCCAGAAATTCCGTTACGAAAATAACCTAACACTTACTTACTAGATGTATATAGATATTTCGGCACGATCATAACAGGGACAGCGGTTATCACGTATGCTTTTTGAGCAGAAGGTCCCAGGTCCGAGCCTGGGGTACATCTTGAGTTTTTTTATCACGTTTTTTTAATTTTTATTATTATGACAAGCATTTTTATTTAGTTTCACCTGTACCGTTGTCTGTCTGTAGTCAAATCTAGCAAATTAAATTTTACTCACTTCCCGTTTCCTTTTTTCAAAATTAACTTTATCAAAAAAAAATACTGCATAAATAAAATGAATAAATAATTATAATTGCATAAGTTGATAAAAAATGTTATGCAATAGCATTACCGCGGCAGTCCCCGAGTGCCACACGTCTTTTTTTTTAGGCGGGTGCTTATGGGCAAGAGGCTCACGGGATAGGGAGTGGTGGTTCATGTAGATCAAGGACACTCATGAATGTCGAAAGTTTTCTTTTCTTTTTACATTCACCAACAATTCGGCAACGGTTGAGTTTTGATGAGAAGAAGTGGCAAGAAACGCATTGACACTCTTTTAAATCAACATTTACTGCATCATATTTTTTATAAATAATTTTAATTACAATGTGTTTTAATAAGTTACACAATTTTAATAAGTGTCAAAAACTCCAAATGCCGAAATTACTGGGCAAATGAGACTTAACATCTTATGTCTCATGGTGACGAGCGCAATTGTAGTGCCGCTAAGAATTTTTGGGTTTTTCAAGAATCCTGAGCGGCACTGCATTGTAATGGGTAGCGCGATCAATTTCCATCACCTGAACGTCCTGCTCGTCTCGTTCATTATATTCATAAAAAAAAAAACTTATTGAGGGGCATTTCCATTATGTTTTCAGGAAGATTATTATAAAATCTAACGCAATTGCCGATACATAATAAATTTCAAGCGAGCCCCTTCCGCCATACATAATCTTTTCATCGCATTTGCGATTTCTTCGTAGGCCCTTCATCAAGATTGCCAACCATTTGAGACTTGCTATGTGCTTTGACATTAAAATGTTTTATAAAAAAATGGCTCTGTCGTAAATCCTATTACTCCACTGCTGAATATCTAAATGATCGGACAGCCTGGGACTAGATTGTGATTATTTTATAGCGATAGAAATGACTGTACAATATTGTATATTTATATTGAAAAGAGCGCAAAAAAAGAATGCTGGGAGAGTTTCTTGCGCCGCTTCTTCTCTCTCAGAGCGCAATTTGTTTCCGAAGCGGTAGTACTATCTAGTGGTTATTAGAAATGACATCAAAAAGAATTCTAAAGGAATCAATTTTGAGAACAAAATAAATGCCTTTTATAGCCGCTTTATAAAAGGTGGACATATAAACGTAACGATTGGCGAATAAATAAAATATGTAAGTTAAATGTAATTAGAAATATGTAAACAAAAAAAAAAAACAAAAAAAAAAATTTGTCAGTCCGTTAATATGAATCACGGGACGAACTTATTAACTCATATTCGACATGATTGTGCTTTGGAACGTTTTTCTGGAATTACATCCAATTGTCATTGTTTTTTTTTGGATTCTTCTCAGCAAAACCTTTTATATTTTTTTTTTTTAGCTGGCCTGATTAAGATCCTGAACTGAAGTGTAGAATGAGATTAATGGTTCTAACAGCGTCAGCGATATTTGACCAAAACAAACTATCGTTTTTTTTTTTTAAATAATTCCTGATTTTGTTCCTGCTCAGATTTCTCTTTTAATTTATTTATCACTAGCTGACCCAGCAAACGATGTATTGACATCATAGTTTACAACTGTATTTAATCTATCAAGTATATTAACTACAGTTATAGTATAGGTACCTAGAATTAACTTCGTTTTTTACCTCCTCAGAATGTTTAGAAAGACACAAAGATTCTAATAAGTTATTCATTTAAAAGTATTCTTTCAATTCGATTTCTGAACGATGACAAGGAAAATCAAAATTGTTGTTTTTATTTAATTCCGAGTATTTTCATATTTATTCACCTTTTAAACCTTCTCTGAACTTCCACAATTAATTAAAGACCAAAATTCGCCAAATCGGTCCAGCCGTTCTCAAGTTTTAGCGAGACTAACGAACAGCAATTCATTTTTATATATATAGATATTACAATCTACATATACATATGAGCATCTAAAAACCACATTGGTTACAATTAATGCATATAATTAATTAATAATGCGTCACTACTGAAGTCATTTATTAAATTAAAAACAGTGAAAATATTGTTTGACTTAAAATGAATAAAAATAACTTAGCAGATTTATTAATATTGCTGCTATATTTTTTATAATATACATATATACATAAAATCACGCCTCTTTCCCGTAGGAGTAGGCAGAAACCACTTCTTTCCACTTGCTACGATCCTTACATACTTGTTTCGCTTCGTCCACTTTCATTATTCCTTTCATACATTCTCTTCGGTTTAGGGTACTCTTGACCTGGCCTTTTTTCAAGACGTCCCTGATTTGATCACGAAATGTCCGCCTAGGTCTACCCCTTCCAACACTTTCATTCACACTGGCTTTATACACTTTCTTCGTCAATCGTTTTTCATTCATTCTCTCGACATGTCCAAACCATCTCAGCATTTTTTATATGTACTCCTATAATCTATTACTATGCTTTGAGTTGTTAAACTTTGCCGCCCAATGAAGGGCAGCTCATTTATTTATTTACTAGCTGACCCGACAGACGTTGTTCTGTTCATAATAAAAAAAATCTTGTGGGTGGATTATCGTAAAATCCATTTTTAGCTGATCTCTACTAGACGAAAGGAGTATTCCTACCAAATTTCAAGTCGTAGAGACTTGAAATTTGGTTTTTGGCTAATGGTTCCAGAGATATCGTGATGAGTGACTATATACGTGGAAATCTCTTATATATATATAACAGAATAGCGTCGGTCGGATCAGTTAGGCTATGATCTAATATTTTACGCCGTATGCGACCTCTCGTTACGCCGTACGCTGCGTCATAATGCTTCCTATATAAATGTACTGTTGTGGTCTCTTTCACACGTCGACGCTGGCGTATAGACGCCGTACGCGGCATCCGAACACCGTACGCCGCGTCTCTAGTTATTTCGAACCATTGCAGCGTGAAGGTTGTCGCTCGCGTCACACAAAATGATGAGGTTTGATAAAGGAAAAGACGAGTTATTGATTGAATCATATATCTTATAATGCAGTGTATGATAAAAAATAACTACACAACACAACAACCGACAAAAACACTTTCCAAAACAATATATATAATGTGCACTAAAAAGTATAAAAATAATTGCGTATTTTTATACAATCTGATTCTAGTTACGATTATTGTAATATTTGGAATCGACTAATATTAAAATTAAAGACTTTTATGGTTTTCTCATGGATGCCATTGTCAGATCTGGACCAAATTACAATGGGACCACACGGGAAGTACCAGCTTTCAAATGAAAAAAGAATTATCAAAATCGGTTCACCCAGTCCAAATTTTTGAGGTAACAAACATAAAAAAAAAGAACATACCGATGAATTGAGAACCTCCTCCTTTTTTGAAGTCGGTTAAAAAGTGACAAGTAAATCATAAAAAAAATATTTATGAGCATCAAATTTTGGAAAAAAATAGGTTTTTTTTTGTAATTTTCTCCTTATACGGTCGTCTTGTGCCTCTTCTTCTAGTAACTAATATATCACCAAATCCACTGCGAAAACACTACCGCACGTAATCGCTCGCGAGTAACCACTGAGCCACCTGCGTCACGCCAGACGTTGGAAGCCACGGAATTGTACGTTGACGCTAACGCCAGACGCCGCGTACGGCATAAAATAGGAGATGTGGTCTCCTATTTTATGCCGTACGCGGCGTCCATACATAATATTTTCATCGCATTTGCGATTTCTTCGTAGGCCCTTCATCAAGATTGCCATCATTATAATAAATTTAAATGTTTTATAAAAAAATGGCTCTGTCGTAAATCCTATTACTCCACTGCTGAATATCTAAATGATCGGACAGCCTGGGACTAGATTGTGATTATTTTATAGCGATAGAAATGACTATACAATATTGTATATTTTTATTGAAAAGAGCGCAAAAAAAGAATGCTGCGAGAGTTTCTTGCGCCGCTTCTTGTCTCTCAGAGCGCCATTTGTTTCCGAAGCGGTAGTAGTATCTATTAGTTATTAGAAATGACATGAAAAAGAATTCTAAAGGAATCAATTTTGAGAAAATAAATGCCTTTTATGCCTTTTTACAATCAGCTATGCTTTACGGGTAAGTAAAGTCCGAGGAGAAGATCTAAAACTTAGTGTGATACGAGTTATTGGAACGAACAAGTATTCAGTTGTAAGAGTATTACCCGTAACATGTTTTAATTTATTTATTTTATTAAATGGTTCACCAACAGATTTAAATTATAAATACAGTAATTAAGCATACAAATATTATTTATTTTTATTTTCAAGGCATTAGGAATTAGCTTTAAATAAATTTAAATGTTTTATAAAAAATTGTCTGTGTCGTAAATCCTACTTGTTCGAAGTAAATCCATCGAACAGCATTATATTACAAATATTGCTTAGTAGATAATATTAATTACTTATAACCATGTGTTGCCTAAAGGCCTTACTAAAGTAAGGCAGTACGCGAGTAACCATTGATCGGTCTGGTCCTAGTTACCATTAACCATTTGTCTATAACCATTACAGGACTGGTCCGAGTAACCATTTTAACCAATTAATAGTAGAGATCCGCGTACTCACCAGTAGAACCATTAATTATAGTTATTTACCAACTGTCATAGATTAATTTAGTATCTCAAGTAAATAAATACTTTTACCATAAAACCAATATAGATATGTACTCCTAAGTCCTTTTCACTACTACTCCACAGCTGAATATCTAAGTGATCAGACAGCCTAGGACTACTATTATGATTATTTTATAGCAATAGCGTATATTCTGTATCACACTCTCACTCTCAATAGCATATAATCAATATTGTAAATTTTTATTCAAAAGAGCTCAAAAAAAGAATGCTGGGAGAGTTTCTTGCGACGCTTCTTCTCTCTCAGAGCGCTATTTGTTTGCGAAGCGGTAGTAGTGTCCAGTATATTAGAAATGACATCAAATATAACTCTAAAGGAATCAATTTTAAGAAAATAAATGCCTTTTATGGCTTTTTAGAAGGTAGATCTAAAAATTGTAGGAAAACACAACTTATTTATAATAGGTCTAATTATAAACCCCCTTATTCATAATAGTCTGCTAACTTAAAGCATTGCTAATTCTCACTCTGTCTTCTTCTATTAACCTAAGTCAGAATGAGAAAAAACACTCCTAAGCGGCTGTTTAAAGTTAGCGGACCATTATGAATAAGGGGGTCAATCAATTTATTTGCAGAATTATATTGTTGTTTTACCAACTACGTCTTCACACAGTGTAGTAATAAATAATTTACTAAATAAATCAATTTTAAGATCCATACTAAAACAAATCCAAGATTGCGGAAATATTGTATGTAATACGAAGTTTAAACTCAATAGCAATAATATCTGAAAAGGTATAAACACTCCAATTTTTATACAGAATCCGATCGCCTGCTATAAAAATGTCCAACTAATAAAAATAAAAATTGCGTGCGTACAAAGTGCACATGTCAGAAGTGAAACCTGAATTGTTCATGAACCTCTAAACTGCATATGAAGTCCTGGTACATGTTGCTAGGATGACACATGATTTCAACCGCTATGAAAGACATTACTAACACCGCTACCATATTTATGTTCTCCTGGTGTCTATGCAGTTATTATATTAATTATTAAGGTATATCTACTCGCGTCATACAGAAAAATAAAATAGTATGCATGTTTCTGTCTCATTCTTTGCCGGCTTCGTTCGTTTCGAAATCACAACGATTCTAAAGAAGTTTCACTTCAAAAATTGTATTAATTTATTGTATAATAACAATGCAGTGCACACGGTAAGTTACACCTTGAGTTAAAAACTATTTCTTAAACTTGCCTATGTAATTATCTCAATTTTGTGAGTTTTCTTAAGTGTAAATTCCGCTAAGATTTGTCTTTATCACACCAGGCATCCTCAGGAGATGTTGAGTAGCCAAGTTCTGGCACAAGACTCTTGAGACTCTTTAGATAATTTAAATAATTATGAATTATTTTGATTATTATGGATTTCTACAATATAACTCATGATTCGATCAATTTTCTTGTCTATCGTAAAACAAAGACCAAAGTCAACCCTCTTCAACAAAACTGTTTGTGGATTTTTTTAAATTGCTTGCCAGAAAATTATATTTTATTTTATATTCACTGTGTTTTTCTAGCAATAGTTTGATTTTTTTATTACAGTAGGGACGAGAAGCCCTGCCAATTACAATGCATTGCCGCTCAGGATTGAAAAACGCAAAAATTCTGATCGGCACTACAATTACGCTCGTCACCTTGAGATATGAGATGTTAAGTCTCGTTTGCCCAGTATTGCACTAGCTACGGCGCCCTTAGACCGAAACACAATAATGCTTACACATTACTGCTTCACGGCAGAAATATGCGCCGTTGTGGTACTCATAATCTAGCCGGCATCCTGTGCAAAGGAGCCTCCCACCGGAAATGTGGGCGGCGGTGATCACTCCATCAGGCTGCCGACGTATTGCTCCTCTCGTCACTTTTGCTCACAAATAGTATTAAAGCCCTCGACTTCATCTCGCGCCAACAAATACACCCTAAAAAGATTTGATATATTTTACTGAGTCATCTCCAAATTTAAAAATAGAAGATTATTATTCGAGACACGTCCGCACACTTCGGCCGTCTAATCCAAAGAGTATAATAATATAAAGGGAAAAGAGAGCCCTCTCTACGCATTATGAGCTGTCTATTTGAAAACTAGCGCCATCTGGAGATTGGCCCCGAAAATAACTATATATAGGCTCGAAATTATAAAATACATTTCTAATGTTTTGACGCAATTAAATAACTAACTCTACTTTTTAATGTAGGTATTGCAATTTTTTACCATGTTGAATGCGTAGAGTTAGTCATTTAATTTTGTCACAACATAGAACATAGAGGATAGATTTAGTAGTGTAAATATGCAAAATGGAACACGAGAGCTACATACATGCGCAAACGCTGGGCGTAGCCGCCATTTTATGACCAGTGGGCTGTGACACTAATAAAGTTGAAAGGTTTCAAAGCGAGTGACAGCTGACAAAGCTTTCATTCTCGGGCCAACTAACAGATGGCACTACAGTCTTCTGAAAACGTCACTTTAAGGCGTCTGTCCCACCCCTGGTCTAACCAATAATGCCTTCTTCAATATATGGCCATAGTCGCCACCCTCGTTCTAGAGGCTCATCAAACTTAGCCCCCAAAAAAAATTTTTTTCTATTTTTGAATTTTCAATATCGCATATCGTTAGTTCGTAGTTTGTTCGCTATAAATAATTGTTTGTTCTTTTGTTGTTTATTTAAAAACAATTAATTAAAAACATACCCTTTAGTTAGCCCCCGCCCCCTGTTAATTGGGGGAAACGCCTACTATTTGGTTCTGGCACTCGCCGGCCGCTGCCGCGGCACGCTACGCTCGGCTCGTGCGTTGTTTTAACTGTTCTAACATAACCTAACCTAACCAATTTTAATGAATGCAATTTTTTTTTTTAAATAAATAAATCGAGAACAAACAAATGATTATAGAGAACAATCAAGAACAAATGGCGAACAAACGATGTTATAAAAATAAAAAAAAATCTGGGGGGCCAACTTTCTTGAGCTGCAAAGTCTCCCCTCCATTTATGTTACAGTTCCAGACATTCGCGACGTTTCCGTTCAATATTAAATCACTGCCAACGTTACTAATTGACAATGTTAACAATTGAAATGTCAAATGATATAATTGAAACCTTTCATGTGTGTTAAATAAATGTAATATGTAGTCTTTTGTAAATACTTTATGTAAATATATTAAACAAAATAACATTAAGTTATAACTAACACAATAAATGTTTTATATAAGTAATATTATCAGTGTTTGTCCATTATAATCCAACAGCCTGTATATTTGTTTCAGGTATAACAAGAAAATAAATCTGTTTTGATTCTGGGCACCGGTCATTACTATAACCACTTGTAAATTCGTTTACACCGATCAAATGACACACTCTAAGCTTGTTGGTCTACTGAAACGTGCCAATGCAAGTTGTGGTGCCTCTTCCACAGAAGCCACTAGAAACAATAGAATAGTAACATTTAGTCAGTAAGCGAACCGTTTTTACGCCACTTGTCTGGATCACTGTACACAGTACAACATAGTTTTGAGCAAAATACTTAATTTATTTTAGTTGGACATTTTTATAGCAGCCTGTATACACAAAAATCAATCCTACCTTCTTTTTTCTTTTTAGCGCCGCCACTGTCCGGTTTCTTGCTTGAGACTGGTTCAGGTTTCGGCACAGGTTTTGGGTTCGCTTTCGGTCGCTTCTTGGGCACCAACGGCTGATCGTCATCAGATTCTTCTGAAAATCAATATAGTATGTATTCCGCTCGTCACGTACTCAATGCAAGGCTAGTTGACAGTTAATGAAGATAGGTTAGGGTTGTCAATTATAATTAATGACCATAATAGGATAAATGCATGATTTTTTAAAATATTTTTTTCAAGAATCCTAAGTGGCATTGCATTGTAATGGGTAGGGCGTATCAATTACCATCAGCTGAACGTCCTGCTCGTCTCGTCCCTTATTTTCATAATAAAAGTGATAATGGTGACGATGATCCAGTGTTTGGCGGAACAAATGATCACCTAACATCAAATGCTTGTCTGTTGACAAAGATAATCTGTAAACTAAAATAATATTTTAGGCTAATTGGTAATATAATAATGTCTATAATAATAATATAATATTGACACATTATTTACACAAATTATCTTGCCCCAAGTTAAGCATATATAGCCTGTGTTATGGGTTACAAGACAATGATATATTTAATACAATATACTTACTTAAATATACATAAATTCATATAAACATACATAAATACATTTAAACATCCACGACTCGGACACAAACATCTATATTCATCATATAAATGCTTGCACTTACCGGGATTTGAACCCGGGACCTCTAGCTTAGTAGGTAGGATCGCTAACCACTCAGCTATACAGGTCGTCTTCACTAAGAATGAATTCTGTGGCACTTTCTTACAGTTAAAGGAAAGACGATTTGCTCTTATATTCTGATTTTGGTTCAAAACAAATGTATATTATTTAGGTATACGCAAACTTTAATTTTTCTTACCATTTTCTATTTTTAACTCGTATTCTATATCCTCTTCTGGCGAATAATCTGAAAAGAGAAATAGTTTTACTACTCAAACAAGTTTCTAGTCAATTTTTAAATACCTAACTACTTTATTTGCAGTAAGCGAAGATAAATTATATTTTTTGTGTGAAAAAAGTTACAAAGGATTTTTTTAGTACCGGCTTTAAGCATACACGGTGTTATAACAAAAAAATAATTTAAACATGGCTTAGACAAGTGTTAAACAGTGTTCGTTAAACAGTGACCTAACTATAACAACGTCTAAAATGGAGTATATCTTTTTCTATTACAAAACAGTGTTTAGCTTGTGTTTAACTAAAACGTTGTTAAGCACAACATAAACTGATATGTTCAGGAACAATTAAAGGAACGAAATTCAAGGAGCTTTCTTCCTCGTACTATAAAGCTGTGGAATGAGCTTCCTTGTGCGGTGTTTCCGGGACGATACGACATGGGTACCTTGCAAGCGCGTACACCTTCCTTAAAGGCCGGCAACGCTCTTGTGATTCCTCTGGTGTTGCAAGAGATTGTGGGCTGCGGTGATCACTTAACACCAAGTGACCCGTACGCTCGTTTGTCCTCCTATTCCATAAAAAAAAACCTAAATCTTCCATATGAATATTATCTATCCTATAAATAATTTGAGTTTTATTTAGTGTTAATACAGCCAATATTTGTTTTTAAACAATTCGACACATCTCGTGCCAGATTTTGGCGAGACAACACGTCCTGAGGATGCCTCGTGTTGAGGCGAAACACGTGTCAAATTGTTTAAAGACAAATATTGGCGGAATTAACACTAATGAAAACTCAAATCATTTATATAATTATGGATTTCCGCAAAGTAACGCCTACTTCAATATTTTTTTATTTTCTTTTATTATTTATCCGTTAGATAAGCTTCGACTCGTGTTTAAATATAAGCAATTATATTTAAACACGAGTCGGCAATATAAGCGATTTGTAATAGAACTTTTTCTTAAACACACGTTTAACTTTTTGTAAAAACAGACAATAACTTAAAACAAGATTCCTAAAAAGTAAGTTATAAATTTTCTCTACAATATTTTCATGTTGGTGCCAAGTTAAAAATCCCATACATATATATTTCTCATGTCGCGGTGTTTGTAGTTAAACTCCTTTGAAACGGCTTGACCGATTCTCATGAAATTTTGAGTGCATATTGGGTAGGTCTGAGAATCGGACAAGATCTATTTTTCATCCCCCTAAATATTAAGGGTGGTCCACACGATTTTTTTTGACATTTTTTTTTCAAATTGTTTGATTATGAGTCAGCATTAAAAAGTACATACAACTTCAAATTTTCACCCATCTACGATCAACAGTTACTTTTGTATCGCGATTTTAATATCAGCAATACAACGTTTGCTGGGTCAGCTAGTAAAACTATATATTTATATACCTAACTAGCTGACACGACAGACGTTGTTCTGTATATAATAAATAAAATAATGTTTTTATATGAATTTGTCAATAATATATCATAACATCAAAAATATGCACCCTGCTGTCGTAATGGAATTGTTTCACAGCAGAACTGTCAAACCGTGCGTCAATAAATTCTCTCATAGAAATTATGTATGGACACATCAAAGGAAAAACAAATTTGTTGTTTTTATTTAATTTAGCAGCATTTTCCTATTTATTCACCTTTTAAACCTTCTCTGGACTTCCACAAATAATTCAAGACCAAAATTAGCCAAATCGGTCCAGCCGTTCTCGAGTTTTAGCGAGACTAACGAACAGCAATTCATTTTTATATATAAAGATGTAATGAACGAAGCATATTAGTCTTATTTTCTTACTGCCTGGTAACGCCAGTTGTCCAAATAATACACAAGGTTTTCCCTTACCCCTTACGCCTTTATCCTAGCAACTTAGCCGGTAGAACTTATGAATAAACCGCGAGCCGTGACAACTATGGCGGAACACACATTCTGGCAAGTGATCGCATGCGAACGTTGAGCACCGAAACATTTAATTATAAATCAAGGAAATCCTTGTATTCCTGTTGATTTGCCGCCATGAGATCATAGTGATGTCTTTGTTAAGTGTACCAAGAAATATATTAATGTGGTTTGTCAGCACATGAAACCAGGATCTTGCAGATGAGGTGAGTACCGGCGATTCCCTTAATACCAATGAGTCCTGTTCTGTTTACCTAACCTTTTATCAATACAGTCCACTCAAAGTTAAAAGAACGCTATCAGGCTCTACATTAGGAAAACAGCTACGGAAAGGGGCGTAATGAGAGTAGTAAACACTTAAAAAAGTGATTTAAATCTATATAATATATATCTACTTAAGGATGTCAAAATATTTCTATTCGTTTATATTGACCACCACTTCGGAAAAGGTCTTCTTCTTAGTCGGACACTCTTGTCAGAGTGGTCGTGGTTGCGCTGACGAGGTACATGGTGGAGTGTTCGGTGGGTCAACATCCTTTCTGAGGGTAGATCTCCTGGCGATGTGCTTCCATTTCTGACGGTTAGAGGCGTTGCGAGTACACTGGACTATGGTGGACTCAGTAGCCTTTGTGATGGCGTCTATCCAGCGGGTTGGCGATCGACCGCGTGCTCTCTTGCCTTCCACCTGGCCCTGAACTACCAGTCTCTCCATCGAGTTCTCATTTCTAGAGACGTGACCAAAGAACTTCAGTATTCTTAGTTGCACAATTGACGATAGTCTGTCTTTAATACGAAGCTCTTTGAGGATGGATACATTGGTGCGAAATGCCGTCCACGGGATCTTTAGGAGGCGTCTCCAGCACCACATCTCTAATTCATCGATTTTACAGCGGTCCTGCAGTCTCAGAGACCAAGTTTCGGCTCCATAGAGAAAGATTGGAAACACAAGGCATTTCATCAATCTGACTTTAGTCTTCTTGGTAATCCTCCTGTCCCTCCAAATCTTTCCCAGTTGTTCCACTGCAGACCTGGTGATGGCGCACCGTCGTCTGATCTCGTCGCCACATCCTCCAGTACTTGATATAGTAGAACCAAGATAAATATAGGTCTGAACCACTTCACAGTTGGCTACATAGGGTACGTTGGTTCCAATTTGTTCGGCCCGGTCTACTATCATCACCTTCGTCTTGTCTCGGTTAATAATAAGTCCGAATTGGAGACTGGTACTTTCTAGACGGTTTAGAAAATTTTGCATATCTTCTCTAGTCTGTGCGAGAAGGGTAGTATCATCAGCGTATCTGAGGTTATTTATCACGCGTCCCCCAACAGATATTCCTTTGTTCCAATCTTCCAAGACAATGCGCATAATATACTCTGTGTAGATGTTAAAGAGTAATGGCGATAAGATGCATCCTTGTCGTACACCGGCCTCAGTCTTGAATTCGCTTGAAAGGGTATCATCCACTCGTACCGCTGCAGTACCGTGCTCATACAACCTGCTCAATAGAACTATTAAATGGGATGGTACACCCATTTCCGCAAGTATCTTCCAAAGGTGTGTCCATATGACCGTGTCAAATGCTTTGCGAAAGTCCACAAAGCAGATGTAAAGGGTTGTATTGAATTCTCTGGCCTTCTCAATAATCTGACACAGTATAAGTATTTGTTCCCGAGTGCCTCTTCCCTTAACAAATCCGGCTTGCTCGGGTGCAATCGGAAAAGGTACACCTTCCTTAAAAGCCAGCAACGCTCCTGCGATTCCTCTGGTATTACAGGAGAATGTGGGTGGCGGTGATCACTTAACATCACGTGACCCGTGTGCATTTTCGTCCTCCTTTTCCATAAAAAAAAAGTTGAGCTTTGATGGGAATTATATTTTGATAATAATAAGAATAAAATCATTACAGAAATTCAAAGTTAAAAAAAAATCTGATCTAAAACTATTAAATAGGCACTAAAAAGAAAAAAAAATGCGTATTCTTCTACAACTTAATAATCAACTTATTATTAGTTGTCAGTCAATCAACTTATTATTTGGAGTCAGTGTCAGCCAAGGTAGGTTTGTAACTACATACATAGTTATAGGTGAGATGTGCTTGTGTCGCACGCGTGTGTGGGGCGCGGCGGGAGAAGACCGATTAGAAATATAACAATAATTATAACTACTTTATGCTGTTGTAATACTATGATCGACTCTTATGAAATATTTTTAACTTTATGATAGACTTTTGCGATTTGGTTGCACAAGAAACCCGTACATCATTTCCTTACCATCTTCATCAAAACTCATCAAGGAGTCATTCTGTTTTGCGTCATCCTCAATTTCTATATCAACCTCTGTTTTCACAATTATTTCCGTTTTAGCTGAAAACACAAAGAAATAATAATTATCAAACATTCCACACACAAGTTGGTTTTATTCAAGTTGTTTTGTATGAGACAATTGAAAATATTGTAAATCTTTTTTTTATTATTACAATAAGGGACACGACAAGCAGGACATACAGTTGATGGTAAGTGATACAACCTGCCCATTACAATACAGTCCTACTCAGGATTCTTGAAGAACCCAGACCTGTTTAACCTGATTCCTGCCCCCGAATTCCACTGTCACACAACATGCCTCAAGTTAGGATATTATCCCCACCACCTGGATGTGTGGCGGTCCTCCACAATGCGGTTTTCAAGGAACTATCTTCAACATACTACAAAGCTGTGGAATGAACTTCCTTGTGCTGTGGGATGATATGACATGGGTAACTTCAAAAAAGGCGTGTACACTTTCCTTAAAGGCCGGCAACGCTCCTGTGATTCCTCTGGTGTTGCAAGAGATTGTGGGCGGCGGAGATCACTTAACAACAGGTGACCCGTACGCTCATTTGTCCTCCAATTCCATTAAAAAAATCCCAAAAATTCTGAGTTGGCATCCTGGAGGTGGAGCCAAGAGGTTGGAACCCAAGAGACGAAGAGATAAAGAGGCGCCGGTTCGTGTCTTGCATCATTCATAAATTTTGGTTACAACTTTAACATAGAGTGTAGAATGTGTTGCACCATCATTTTGCTTGGTATAGTTAAAGTTAAACAGTGAAATATCAAGTCAATATCAAATATTTATACGAAACTTTTGTCAGGTCGCTATTTAGCTATTTAACATTAACAGTAGCTTTAACTGGCAGAACAGATAAAGGTATGATGTCATCTAAAATTGTCAAATAGTGCATCACATTTTTTGCTTAACCGGTACTTTGACATGTTTTTTATTGCTAAAGTTAGTTGGTGCAACACAGCCATAGTGTAGTTGAAATCAATTTTGGAATTCTTGAGGAGCTTCCACATAAAACCAAAAATCATTACCTTTGATGGCATTCTTTTCATACAAGTCAAGAAATTTCTTCTCACAATGTAATATTTGCTTCTGAAATGATATTGCATCACGCAGTTGGGTGATGCACATGTCACATATAGTGTATGTCGATGCACATAATACTCCTGGCACCGGCTTGATCTGCAATAACATTATGTTGACATGACTGATGATTTGACAGTTTATAACAAAAAATTTACCAGATGGAGGCTCTTGTTCACTGAAATTACTGGAATTAGCCTAGAAAAAGTTATTTCTTCCTACCACATATCATAAATGCATTTCTACTTTTACAAGTTACACATTGCTAAATAGCTAACTAGCGCCAGATAAGAAGTCATATCTGATAGAAGTAACCTGTGATGAATTGAATTTTCACATCAATATCACAGAAATCCTGGTCGGAATCTGACTTTGCCCTGATGATACATGGCCTCTTTCACTATATACTTAATTTAAAATTCTGGAACCAGATTATACGTGAGTGATTCACTCACTTCTGGGATGACAATAATCTAATTTCAAACTGGATTCCTAGTATGTTATTATTGGGATTGTAAAATAGATCCCGTTGCATACAACTGGAGAGTTGAATAAACATAACAATATTTTTGCATGATATGAGAGTGAAGGCATAATCTCCAGAGATCAGTTTCAACAACAATCCATAAAATTTGCACGACCATATAATTGGATATTATCATAAATTTAATCAGGCAAAAAAAAATACAAAATCATTTATTTTGCACATTTCATGTACAAATTAACATATTTTTATACTGACCCCCACACTAGATGTTGCCTGTCTCGTAGGGGAAATAATAGAATTATCAGAAAATAAAGATATACAAGCAGCTAATGATAACAAGCTGATTACTAAAATATAACTAATCATATAAAGAAATAAACTAAAAGTAATAACTATACAAGTATTAATAGTGTGTATATGAAGTTGAAAGTGTGTGTATTGTGTATATATGTATTTTTTAGGATTGGATCGAGTTAGATTGTTGGGCGATGTATATGCTTCTACAATATGATCCCAGAAAATTAAAAAGAAATTTAAAAGAATTGTTAAAAAATGTTTGTGTGGAAAAGGTTATTATAGCATAAACAATTTTCTTAATGACACCACGGACTGGGAATAAAGCAGACACCCTCAGGCTCTTTAATTATAAATGTTTATTGTACGATATCACAATGTAATCCATATTTTATATAAAAAAAAGCCTGCTGAGTTTCTTGCGCCCATTCTTCTCAGGTCTGAGGCAGTCTCTTTCGAATGGGTGGTAGTTTTTGACGTTCAATAAGTGATTTTAAATCCTATTTTGAATAAAAATATTTGAATTTGAATTTGTACCTTAAGAAGATTTTAACTAATGATTTCTATCTATTATTATGAATTGTCAAGCTTGTTTTTAAGTGTTAAGTTTTTGCATGCTTTTAATTTAAGCTGGATGGAGGACACATTGTAATATTTAAGATCTGGACATACTCTATTCCAAAGCAAAATAAATAATTTCATTTCATCTCAAATTTGTTGAAACTAGTTCATCAGGTAGTTGGTTCCACCATGACAACTTTTGTTGGGAAATGTAAATATCATAGTTTCCAGAAATTTCACTAATGTGCAAGGTATCATATCTATATATATAAAAATGAATTGCTGTTCGTTAGTCTCGCTAAAACTCGAGAACGGCTGAAACGATTTGGCTAATTTTGGTCTTGAATTATTTGTGGAAGTCCAGGGTAGGTTTGAATAAACATGAAAATTCTCGGATTTAAATAAAAACAACAATTTTGATTTTCCTTTTACATGTCCCCCGTCGTTTTGAATAAAAATAATAATAATAGTTTAAAATGAATAACTAATTAGAATTTTTATAACTTTCTAACTATCTAAGGAGGTAAAATAAACTTCCTTAAAACACGGGTAATAACATTTAAAAAAAGGATTCCTTTTGTTTGTTTTAAGTTTATTTTATAAAAAAGTTTAGGTATTTTATTCTACGATTTAGGCAGTACAAAGTCTGCCGGGTCAGCTAGTCAAGAATATATCTGTGGCCTGGTGCTACAAGGGCCAAAGTAAGTTTTTGTATGAAATGAGATTGTAATTTAGCCAGTTTATTGTAAAAGTATGATTTTTTTTTTGCTAAAAGAGTGTTATTGTATTAACAATCTTTCAAAAGTTACTATGTAAAAAATGCCAATGTAGTGTTCGCTTTAGTTAAGTAAAAAAAATGATAAAAGGGCTGCAGTATACTTAAGCCACTAATAAAATAATGATTATTGATATTGGCCCTATTAGCACCAGGCCACAGATATATATTGAGGCAACAATAATTTCTTTAAAAATTTCTCATAATGATTATTGAGGCTGTAATTATAGCACAAATAGCCCTATATTTAGAATCAGCAGTACAAAAATGGTAGTAATATTGGCCGCATTGTTGGTTTCTCATGTGTTTTATTGGTACTGACATCTGACAATCTTCCAATCATAACAGAAAATCTACACCTCTGTATTGCAGCAGAAATAGGTGTAAACAAATGAATACATGCCTTTATTATACCTATTGGGCTGTTATAATATGCTAAGTAATATCCTTCGTTCAAATATATAGATTCTTTCAAACACAGTAAAAACATAAAAATATATTTAAAGACATTCAAAAGCAATGGGGATCTATACGAACTGATATTAATTCCAAAGTTAATTTAAAAACCATCCTAAGCCAGCATCACTTGAAACAATTAGTGCGTAATGTATCTGTCAATAGAAAACAACAACTTTATTTGATAATATTTTTAGAGACATATTTCAAAGCAATTACTCACGTCTATACTAAAACAGTCCTTTAACATTTCACCATACACTTCCTTTTGATTTAAATATATTCTCGGCTCCACTAAATTAACAAATTTCCCTTCATTATGACAGCACCTACATAAATCATTTTCGATTTTCCAGACCTCGTTTTCCGACGCCATTATAATATAACTAATTCACAACTTAGCGTATAGTTATTAATTATTGTGTTTTCTACTAGTAAAATTTTACAGTTTCAGCTTATTGTCTAATTTTATAAGTTTCTACTTTCTTGATTCTTCAAATTTCTACGCCAGCCCAGCGGCCACAAGCCTCCAATCCGAACCATAGACTTTTTTTTTGGTTCTGTTCGTCCATCTGGACAGGCAAAGGGGTCAAAAGCCCATACAACCAAACCGAACCATAGACTAGAGCTAAGAGCACAATGCAGACTACAGAGCTAATTTACTTTTTTTTTGAGTATTATTGCTGCATCACTTTACATATATTGTAACTGAAATGATTTGTGAGTGAGTGATTGATCACAATGAGTTTCTGGCCACTTCTCCTTATTAAAGCTCAACCCTCAATGGCGGTGGGAATATAAAAAGAAAAGTCATTTCCTTGACCTGCATGAATAAAGTGATTTTGATTTATTTACCCTAAAGGATTCAGCTTTTTATTACTGTTAGTAGAAATATAATATTGATAATTATAAATTATGTTAATATATAATATTAATTACAAGATTAAGCAGAATTGTCAAATTGTAAGTAGAGGTATTTGGTGACTATTGCACGATATGTGGATTAAGATTATTTTATTGTCGTTTGCTTGAGTTCTCGTAATAGGCTTCGTCATGCTCGCTTAAATGACACTGCTTGTGGCGGCGACATGGGACAGGTCGTCCCCTTCCCTAAAATATGGTTGAGGGAGGCGATGGCTGGCTTATGAGTAATGCTCGTGAACGGGCGCTGCTTGTGGTGGCAGGATTATCCTGTTGCCGGAAAGTTATTATGTCTATATATACATATATTATTTATATTCGCTTATAAAATGCTCACAGAATACCTTTATTTATTTACGGTGTGTGTGTGGATGATGCAACTACTTTACTACTCAATACCTTTTGTATTAATTTACATTTACTTTCTTTTTTTACTCTTGTAAGGCATTGCCTATTTGACATTTGAGCATGTTTGTTGCATCACTTTACATATTTTATTGTATTTGAAATGATTTGTAAATCGAAGAAAATGTAAATCATGATATAAAAGAGTGGCAATGAGTTTCTTGCTACTTCTTTTCACTAGCTTAACCCTTTACAAAGTAGCGGTAGATTCAAAAAGAAAAAATATTTTTTGACATTCATTATGTGTCATTTCAGTGACCTACATGAAGTGATTTTGATTTGATGACATAAGAGATAAATTACGAATATTTTTAACAGATGCGACAGTTATTAGTAGGTAGGTATATTATACTATTGCATAAGATAGGTCCACTTTAGAGGAAGGGTCAGAAGGCACAAACTTAGTAGGTAATTATTCTCATAAAACCGACTTCAATATAGGGAAACACATAATGTCAAACAAAACAATCTGCATGTTCTAGGTTGTCTTCTGGTGAATTTTATAAAATTCACAAATAACATCCTTATCAATCATATTAATTTGTTTCTCCGTTTATTCGACGAGTTGAACCCTAGCTATTCCCATTGACATTAATCGTATCCACAAATGTTGTTTTCCTCCTCTTAATTTTATTGTTTTAAGATTGTTGCAAACGTAACATGTTTTTATCCGGACGGAACGGGATGTGAAGTGTTGTAAATGTCGTTTCATAGAAAATATAAAAGAGCATACGTCGCGAATGAACTGGACGTGACGCGCGGGGAAGAAAAAATACCGTCGGCGATGATATTTAGCACATCCCATCCGTGACTCCGCTGCGTATGCGTTTTCTAAATCTCCTTTTCCTCTTTACTTTAGCTTCTTTGTGATCAAATCAATATCAATGAAAGCCAATTCTTCAAATGAAAAATCCATCATCATCATCAATGCAAATCAATCTTTTTTTACAATACTAGCACGTTAGTTCAGAGTTACTGTCACGGTGCATTATATAATCCCGTCAGTGTTTAATAACCACATTCCTTCCCTGTCCCGTCAGAATTTAAACGCTGTTCCGTACACGTTGCGTATGCAGCGAACTTTAGTTTACAATAAGACTTGTAAAATATAAAATTATATCTTTTTCAATTAATTTTGTCATGTGTGGGTTGGTTCGTGTTATAGAGAATGATGAGGGCGAAATGCTATAAAAAGCGAAAAAATATTCAATCAAATCATTGAATAACAATAAATGGCTTTCTTTCGAAAATACATAATCATCCAAATGTTATAAGCCTTTTTTGTGTGTAAATTTCGCTGATTGTTGTCTTTCAAGAATTCGACACCATTTCTACATTATATGCCTTAGATGTGTAGTAGTTGGGTATCCGGTTATTGTCCTGTCTCTAATTCAACAGTTTTGAACCTTTACAAGCCCTGTGGGTATCTAAATTGAAAACTGAACAATAAATGAAATGAGAAAGGCAAAAACTCTCAAACTTGTATTTGAATTATAACAGTACTCCAAATGAGATGTATGGTAAGTTATTTAAAATAATTAAAACAGAGTTTGCTTCTATATTTACTTCAAAGACAGTCAACTCGGGTGGTCTCTTGTCAGTCATTTAACAACTGGGCAACAGCTGGTATTCATAGGAGCAGACAACGGTTATATGAACTATATAGTGAGAGATCATCATGTAATCATGATATATCTTTCCTTGTATATGTGAAAAAATTTTCAAAATTATTTAAGAAAGTATGTACTATTGCTAAGTCAATGCATATTAGAGAAATAATTAAAAATGCTTCAAATAAAATAAATATGACTTGGAAAGTTATTAACTGGGAATCTGCAAGAGCGAAAGACTGCAAGTTTGAATATAATCTAATAATAAACAATACAAAAATCCACTCTGAGCAGGAAGTAGCTTCTGCTTTTGAGAATTTTTTTTCTGACATTCCAGTTTCCATCTCAAGCACCCTTGTCTCCTCCACCAGTGTGCCGAGTCACTTCTTTTGGAAAGTGTTAAGGAATGTAAACAAAATTTCAAATTCAGTGTTGTTAGCCCAGCAGAAATAATTAAAACTTTCAGATCCTTAGAAATGAAAAAAACTGCTGATATATGGGGCATATCTGTAAAAATAATAAGTTCTGTTATTGACGTCATAGCACCATATCTAGCACTAGTTTTTAATAGCTGTATTGAACATGGCGTGTTTCCTGACCTTCTGAAGTATAGTAAAATTACACCAATATTTAAATCGGGACTCACTTCTGACCCGAATAACTATCGCCCTGTTTCGGTGTTGCCGACCCTTAGTAAAATTTTTGAAAAAAATATTTTAAGCCAAATGCTTACTCACTTTAACACTAAGTTACTTCATATAAAGCAATTTGGCTTTACTAGGGGACGCTCGACTACGGATGCAGGTGTTGAACTTATCAGGAATATTTTTGAGGCCTGGGAGGAATCACAGAATGCACTTGGTATCTTCTGTGATTTATCTAAGGCTTTTGATTGTGTTCAGCATTCAACGCTGGTCAGGAAGCTATGCCACTATGGTATAAGAGGATCTGCACTCGATCTTCTGATCTCATATTTAAATAATAGGAATCAGAGGGTCGCGGCGAATGGCAGGAGATCTCCTGGGACTCCTCTCGGTATGGGGGTACCACAAGGGTCTATTCTTGGACCCTTCCTCTTCCTAATTTATATAAATGATCTACCTAACCTTGTAGAAAAAAAGCACAAGGTGGTATTGTTTGCGGATGACACTTCACTTATATTCAAAGTGAAACGAAGCCAAGTTTTGTATGACGAAGTAAACAATGCTCTATCTGACATCGTGTACTGGTTTAGCGCCAATAACTTATTATTAAATAACCATAAAACCAAATATATTAAATTCACCGCGCCAAATGTCAAAAATGTAGATGCGAATATTTTATAAAATGGAGAGGTGGTAAAACCAGTGGAATCTGCTATATTTCTTGGCATTACAATGATTCGAAATCGCAGTGCGGCCCCCATATTGAAGGATTGGCGAATAGGCTTAGTTCTGCAGCATATGCGGTTAAGAAAATTAGACGGTTGACTGACATAGATACGGCGAGATTAGTATACTTTAGTTATTTTCCTATGAAAATAACTAAAGTATACTAAATACTATTATTATGTCCTATGGTATATTGTTATGGGGCAGTGCGGCCGATATTAATACTATCTTTGTGCTGCAGAAGAGGGCTATTCGCGCGATTTATAACCTAGGTCCTAAAGAATAATTAAGAAAAAAATTTAAAGAAATAAACATTTTGACTGTTGCTTCTCAATACATTTTCGATAATGTTTTGTATGTTCATAAGCACATTGAGGAATTTTCTAGAAACTGTGACATTCATAATGTTAACACGAGGAACAAACATAAACTTGTTATGCCTACTACTCGGTTGGGTCGAGTTAGTAAGTCTTTTGTTGGGCGATGTATATGCTTCTACAATATGATCCCAGAAAATGTACAAAACAAATGTGTTACGAAATTTAAGAGAATTGTAAAAAAACGTTTGTGTGGGAAAGGTTATTATAGCATAAACGATTTTCTTAATGACACCACGGACTGGGAATAAAGCGAGGCTCTTTAATTATAAATGTTTATTGTACGATATTACATTGTAATCCATATTTTATATTAAAAAAAAAAGCCCGATGAGTTTCTTGCGCCCATTCTTCTCAGGTCTGAGTCAGTCTCTTTTGAATGGGTGGTAGATTTTGACGTTCAATAAGTGATTTTAAATCCTATGTTGAATAAAAATATTTGAATTTGAACTACTTACGTAAGTTTTTTTTATCTAAGAAGAGTTGAAAAGAGTCGAAAAAAATGAAAAATAAATAATAGTTAAAAAAAACTAACTTTTTAACTATTATTTATTTTTCATTTTTTAGTTAATTTTTTTATAAAAGCGTATTTTTAAAACTATTAAGTACTTTAACATCAATTCCTGCCTTATCGACTATAGATGAAAATTATATAAATTAATAAAAATCATATTTTGCAAATTGAAAATTGAATATTTTTATCAAATTAGTGTATTGTCATCGGTCCTCGATAAATCTACAAAGTTTGAACGAAATCTAGCCGTTTAAAGTGGGTCAAAATCGCGCCCAAAGAAGTCGGTTACAAACATACAGGTGAAGCTAATATAAAGCGTATAAAAAAGAGAGAGAAACGAATCTTTTGTAACTAAATAAATATGTTAGTTCTATAATAAAAAGTTAGTAAAATGTGCTACTACAGTATGCATAATGCCATC
Source organism: Leptidea sinapis (assembly GCF_905404315.1). Lineage (NCBI taxonomy): Eukaryota > Metazoa > Arthropoda > Insecta > Lepidoptera > Pieridae > Leptidea > Leptidea sinapis. Next base: position 5,835,451 of record NC_066293.1, on the reverse strand, counting down.
CCTCAAATAAAATAATTATATTATATTGTATTTGCAACTATTTTTTTTTAATGAAATAGAAGGACAAACGAGCGTACGGTTCACCTGGTGTTAAGTGATCACCGCCGCCCACATACTCTTGCAACACCAGAGGAATCACGAGCGAATTGGTCTACTTACATGTAAAAAGTGACTCAACTGCCCTTAGGTTGTCCCTAGGGCAATTGAATCACTATGACGACGATTCGTATGATTTGTTCACACATGAATTACTACTTGTTTTATCTGTTCCCGTCCGAACAGGATCCTATTGTGCACACTCGCCTAACTAATAATAATAATAATCATTTATTTCGGATTCATTCGTGAGATTACATCCATATTTGTTGGTACAATTTGCAAACTTACAAAATAGTGTTAGATAAAATAACAGGCTGGTCCGGGTGGTGGATGATGACGGTCAATTACTATACGACTGCGTGCAGCCGTATCCAACTATCCAACATCGGGGAGTCCCACCGGTCCGACAGCGCACGCAGTATGGTGTTGGGACTGTCGCGCATGCGGCGCATGGTGGAAGCGCACCGCTTGCGCATGATGGCTGCAAAGCCATCTGTGTGAGCTGCCGCGAACATAGCGGAGGCGCTGCAGTGGCGTGGCTAAACTGATCTGCGTGCAGGTACAGTTTGAAAGCTTGCCCACTATGGTACCTCTATTTAAGTTGCGCTATTTTAAAGTGTCAGAAATGCTTCCATGATTGCCATGCGTTTACTGATGTCAACATTTGTTAAGTTAACATAACATTTTGTTTATGTCAGCTACTATTAACTACTTTTGCAAGTTGTCAGCAGCCAGTGGGAGGCTCCTGTGCACAGGATGTCGGCTAGATTATGGGTACCACAACGGCGCCTATTTCTGCCATGAAGCAGTAATGAGTAAGCATTACTGTGTTTCGGTCTGAAGGGCGCCGTAGCTAGTGAAATTACTGGGCAAATGAGACTTTAACATCTTGTCTCAAGGTGACGAGCGCAATTATTGTAGTGACAGAATTTTTGGGTTTTTCGAGATTTCTAAGCGGCACTGCATTGTAATGGGCATGGCGTATCAATTACCATCAGCTGAACGTCCTGCTCGTCTCGTCCCTTATTATCATAAAACAAAAGTTTAGATGATGCTTTTTATTGGTGGTTTTCGTGGTGTGTGCTCCTGATGTCATTAAGATGTCGGCTTTTCCCTATTTCAACACGCGGGGATCATACAGCGTGTTGCTATAATGGGGACATCAAATGAATACACAGGTAGAGCTCTAACCTTAATCGTAAAAATATAATTTAAAAATTTAAAGGAAATAATTGAAATCTTAGAAAATTCATACGAACAAATTATATATTTGATGTCGCATAAGACTGCACAAAGTAGGTGTCTAGTTTTTCTCAGAATTTTTGGGGGTTTCAAGAATCCTGAGCGGCACTGCACTGTAATGGGCAGGGCGTATCAATTACCATCAGCTGAACGTCCTGCTCGTCTTGTCCCTTATTTTCATAAAAAAAAAGTTCCTAAGCTAGCGCGCGGCTACTAGATTACTTACAGGTTTAGTTGAATTATTTATTTTATTTTTGAATATTATTTAATGATTACAGTCAAATAGTTATTTTAATGTCGCCATTGTAGCGCCACGCTGTATATCACAATTAAATTGGATCTGGAGGTCTATTACCCAACTCGAAAGCCGAAGTTTCGTCCGAAACGAAAAACGATGAACTTCAAAATAAAATCTATTACCGAAGTACTTCGGATCCGAATAGTGCGGACGGATTTCGTTTCGGAACCATAGACATAACTATAAAAAGTGAAGTTGTACTTACGACCTTATTCCGAAACACTTTCGTAATAGGAAAATGTACGATCCGTCAACCGAAACTTCGTAATTCGATTTTGGCAATAGGGCTCCTGTACTGAATACGCACCAGTACAAAATAAATAAATCATTATTAAAAAAAAATTGTAAATAAATGACGGTGCCTAGACCAAGACGCCTGGGAAGAGTTTTATTAACCTTTCCAGATAGATTATAAGTTTTTGTGTATATTTTACTTTTTATCTTTATATAATGTATTAAAATATAATTGTACCAACATTTGTTTCATAATATAATATAGAGAAAGAGTAAAGAAAACACAAGTAAGGAAAACAACAAAAGCATATCCCGATGGACATGGGTTGTTAGTTATGCAATGCCATTTACAATACCAATAAAAAAGATATACAATATAAATAATTTATTTCAATTCGCTACGTTTATTTCAGAGGCAGCCATACTGATGCCGTGATGTGACAACAAATGGCTCTTCAAACTACACTTCTGCACGAAACCGCTTCCACACACTACACATTTGAACCGCCTGTCGTTGTTGTGTATTCTCATATGCTCCCTCAGTGTATACTTTCTCGCATAAGACTTGTTACAAACTTCACACAAATAGTTCTTCTCTCCTGTATGCTTTATCATATGGGCTTTCAACGCCTTCTTGCTAAAAAACTTATGACCACACTCTGTACATTGACAATTCCTTTCCATCAAATGATTTTGCTTTATATGACACATCAAAAGGCTTCTAAGAACAAAAGCCCTGTGGCAAATATTGCATTTATACTGTGCTTCCGCGTTGTGTACTTTAACTAAATGCAGATTCCGTTGATAGTAGCTCCGGAATGACACATCACAGTAAGGACAGTGTTTTATAGATATGAGTCCCATGTGTTTCGTCTTTTCATGATACATTTTCTTTTGCCTGCTAGGAAATATCTTATCACATAAATCACATTTAAAACTACCTTCTTTATGTGTAGTTTCATGGGACATTAGAGACCTTTTAGTAATGAAAGTTGAGTCGCACTTCTGACAAATGTAATTATCATAGTGAACATTCATATGTTGCTTCAACATCTTAAACGTTTCATATCGGCATGTACATAATGCACAATCATATGTATCCCCTTTAGTTAACTTGTATTGTATGAAGTGATCTTTGATGTCCTTATGGAAGGTTTTATCATGATTTTTGATCAAGTGCTCTTTTAATTCATTGAGATTCTCAACTTTTGCTCCACAGAGAGTACACGTAAGATCTTGCACATCCAATTTTATGATATATTCAGACATATCTCTGTTGCTTCTCAGGTCCAATTGATCCTTTTTATGGACTACTGTATGATTCCTCAAGTCAACCGGATCAGGGTAGGTAGCATCACAATACCCACAAATAACGCCAACTAATGTAATGTTTTTGAATGGCACTGCATTAGAGTACTTCAAAATTGTTGAAAGGTTTTCATCATGTTTTGTTTTCTCATTTGACATCTTTAAACGGGACAATTTAATTTTTACATCTAATGCATTTGATCGGATTAATTTTATCTCTATTTCCTTACGCTTTCTTACGTTTATGGTATTACTAGGCTTTCGTATGTCTATGGTGATATCTTTCTTTAATAAATCTGGAAATAAAAGTCACATCATATTACTGCTATAGGGAAATTAAGTTAGGATTATAGAATACTCAAATGAGCAAAGCTACTATTTAACTATCTTTTTTTTATGGCATAGGAGGACAAACGAGCGTACGGGTCACCTGTTGTTAAGTGATCACCGCCGCCCACAATCTCTTGCAACACCAGGGGAATCACAGTAACGTTGCCGGACTTTAAGGAAGAGGTGTACGCGCTTTTTTTGAAGGTATGTTGTATCGTCCCGGAAACACCGCACAAGGAAGTTCATCCCACAGCTTTGTAGTACATGGAAGAAAGCTCCTTGAAAACCGCACTATGGAAGACCGCCACACATCCAGATGGTGGGGATGATATCCTAACTTGTGGCGTGTCTTGCGATGGTGGAATTCGGCGGCAGGAATCAGGTTAAACAGCTCTTCGGAACACTCCCCGTGATAAATGCGGTAGAAGACACACAATGAAGCGACATATCTACGCAACGCCAAGTGATCCAGCCGTTCACAGAGCACTGGGTCCCCAACAATTCAAGCTACTCTACGTTGCACGCGGTCAAATGGATCGAGCTGATACTGGGGTGCGCCAGACCAGAGATGACAGCAATACTCCATGTGTGGCCGGACCTGCGCTTTGTAGAGCGCTAGAATGTGGGCCGGCTTGAAGTATTGTCGTGCTCTATTAATGACGCCCAGTTTCTTCGAAGCCAATTTGGCTTTACCCTCCAGATGGCCACGAAATTGGGAATCGCTCGAGATTTCGAGACCCAGTATTGCGATACTAAGCGTGGCTTTAAGGGAAGTGCTGTCGAAGAGCGATATGATACGACAAAGGGTTTTTTTATCTCTGGTTAAATAGAAGCTAAACAGAAAACTGTTCATGAATGCAATGAATGAATTTATTAGTTAGTTTGTCAAGCCTTTTCTCTGTGACCTTCTAGTCAGGGTTGTACTGGTAGATAGTTAAGTGTATATTATGTGTGAGAATCATGAGGGATATCTTGGAATACTCCAGATTATTCGTTGATGTGGTTGTTGCCTGTAAGTGCATTAACACTAGACTTATTTAGAATTATACATATTTAATGTAAGTAGTTAGTGATTATTGAAAACATATGTTCTTCAAATTCTATAATTTCAAAATTTTGAACACATGCTTCTTTGATGATTATATCTTTACTGTGAGCAAATACAATGGCAAAATGACCCATAGACACCTTACGATTCTATGATGGTCTATTGTAAAGTGTATTTAGTCTCTATTGTACATGGGAACATAGAACCCCACACTGTCTTGGTTTCTGGCGCTCCGCATTGCAGTTTTCAAGTAACTTTTTTATTTATTTATTTATTTATAAAACAGTATACAAAGTTAAAACTAAACATATTGCACCCCTCAAACTTTAACGTTTGATGATAAAGCTCTTATTTAAAACAATACTTTGTACAATAATTTTCTAAGAGTAAGACTTTTTTAGCTTGTTTTTTACACACTACCACACTGTGGAATGAACATCCGTGCGCGCTGTTTTCAGATCACACTGCCACCTAACATATTAGTAATTCTTTGATATAATGATTTGATTTCTTAGTAACATAGTACAATAAGTAGTGTTTTACGAAAAGTAACAATGACACACACCACACACACGCACATCTAAACACACACACACACACAAACACACACACACGCACATCTAAACACACACACACACACATACACACACACAGACAGACATCATGTTTGTATAATATTTTTCTTTTGTTACATTATATTTTTAGACTTAATTTGTGATCCCTAGTTTTTGGTACTGTTGATTTTAATTGATATGGAAGAGCGTGGCCTTCTGGCACAGGTGTTTCTCACTTAATAGAAGGTCACACTATTATGTGGCCACTATTATGTTTGTACCATTTTTGTTACTGAAATAAATATTTTTCATTTTTCAATCATCTGATGTTAAGTGATCATCGCCGCCCACATTCTCCACAATACCAGAGGAATCACAAGAGCGTTGCCGGCCTTTTACAAAAGTGTACGCGCTTTTTTGAAGGCCCATGACGTATCGTTCTTGAAACACCGCAGAAGGGAGCTCATTCCACACCTTCGTCGTACGTGGAAGAAAGTTGGTTTGAAAACGTACGTCTAGTCTACAGTGCCCAATTATAGTCCTGGTCTTAGCTAAAGTTTTATCTTAATAAAACTTACCAGTTTTAATACTTTTTGCAGGAACGCGTTCATCTTTCATCGGGATACCTATTTTTTTCTTTACTTTTACTCTCGCCTTCTTCTTATTCATTTTAGCAGCATTTAACTGCTTTTTAGCATCCACTGTAATAGAATTATGGAATAAATCAAGTATTAAAGTATCATAGTATGGTTAGAATCATATTAAGCTCATAGACTGCAAGTAGTTACACTAAAAAGTCGGTATCAATCCAAAGAATTTCAACAAACATCTGGCGCTCCTCAAGGCTCTACTTTAGGACCATTATTGTTGACACTATTTAAAAGCTTATATTACTTAAAGTATTCATGAATCAAATTACGAGAATAGAATTGAATGTGTCCAAATGTCATTTTATAAATTTCTCTTGGAAACTAAACTAAAATTTGAGAGCAATTATCATACGGAAATCTTTTGTTGATTTAATAAACATTATTTCATGAAAAATAGTTCACAAAAGTTTTAAAATGCTGGGTTTATCTGTCGTAACACTAAGACTTTTACATCAATTCTTTTAAAGTAAATTAATAAATGTAAATTTTTAAAACATGAAGCATGAGTTTCCCTTACCAGGACCATTCAGACACCACATGTAGCTCCATTCATGCATGACGCACGGACATTTTAGGGAAGGGAACGACCCGCTCCACGACGCCACCACAAGCAACGGCTTTTAAGCGATCGTGAAGAAACCTGTCAGAAGAACTTACATTCTTATGTAAGTTGGACAGTGACAGGTTTCTTCTATCTGATCTTTCTAATTTTCTTAAATTACATAACAAAAAAGGATCACTACAATCCAATAGAAAATCACTAAGTAGCAAATCGTGTGGTATTAAAATAAAAATCCCGCGTAGCTAATTACGTCTACTTGACATGCCGAAACAAGAGCCGATACGTCGCAGGTAGGAAGGGACGTCACGGGTAGAAGGGGGAGACCGCTCGCCTTCAAACCGTATCATCGTTGCTCCGTTTCAAAGTCAAATGAACTTTATTAGTAGAAAATAAAGCTTTGTATAATCTTAGCACCGATCATTACCGATAAACTAACGGCCGTTCCTAATATACTATATACAGATAGAGATAAATTACTTTCTTCTACTGTCAGTAAGCTGTCAATAATTTTATTTTATTTTATTAAGAAAACCAACAGCATATTACAGATTAGATAAATAACTAATAATATTTTACAATAATAATGCCAATAACAGGTTTCCCTTATATTATATTATATTAAATTACGGTTTCCGAAAAATTTCAACATGGTGCGATACCTACTAAACAAAAATGAGATTTATCTTGAGATTATATAGGTTGTTTCATTACATAAAAAAAACTGTTACTAAATATATACATAAAAGGTAATACATAAATATGTATACTATATGTGGTAAAATAAATAAACATATTAATATATTATGTTAGTGCATCAGTTACTTAGATGTATCATTGAAAGTAGCTATGAGTTCTGATTTGAATTTAGATTTATTTATGCTGAAAAGATCTACGTGACTGAAGGTTATGTTGTAAGTATGTAGGGCCCGTGATATGAAAGTGTTTTTGGAATAGTTTGTATAGTGTAGTGGTTCATATAGTAGATTCGTGTGCCTCGTGCGGGTTGACGGTGTACAGTATGATATTTTAGAGGTCAATTTATCACAGTCAACAAAGCTGTTCACAATATCAAATAGTAGGCTCATATCATTGATAGTTTGTGCGCCTTACAACTGTCATAATAAGAGCCGGTGTGTAATTTTTTACGGTAGTTTAGGTGGTTTAAGAATTTTTTCTGTATACGTTCATTGTAAATTATATATTGTGGAGACCATATTGGACAAGCATATTCCAGAATACTCCTGACATATGCATAGTAGATAACTTTAATAGGTTCTATATCAGAAAATGGTTTGCAATTTGAAGCTGTCCTAATATTGGCCAAACTTGTATCGCTGGTAAGCTATACGTCCTCCCATTGACAGACAGAGTGGACGGATACGATGAGTTACCGTCGATAGGTTTATTGGGACAGAAAATTCAACGGTAGTTAAAATTTTTATCTCAAGTAGGCCACAACCGGAGATAGACTGAATATTGGGAACGGCCGTTAGAAAACACATACTCAAAGCTTGGTATTCTACTTTTACGTGATAAAGGAAAATTTGTGTCTGTGTTGAAAGTGCCATGACGTACGGAATACAGATGTGGTCGCTAACTATGGGCCTTATAAGGAAGCTTATGGTCACTCAGAGGACAATGGAGAGGGCAATTCTCTGAGTTTCCCTGTGAGATCGAATCAGAAATGAGGAGATCCGTAGGAGAACCGCAGTCACCGACATAGCTCAGATGCTTGCGAATCTGAAGTGGCAGTGGGCAGGAAACATATCTCGACGGACAAAAGGCCATTGGCGCTGTAAAGTTCTCGAATGGCGACCTCGTACCGGTAGACACAGTGTTGGTAAGCCCCCCTACAAGATGCACCGATGATCTGGTCCAGATCGCCGGAATAGTGTTTGGATGAGTGCAGCGCAGGAGTATCGTCATGGCGATCTTTGGGACAGGTCTTTATCCAGCAGTGGACGTCTTTCGGCTGATGTGATGATGATGTTGGAGAAATTTATGGTATCTTCCACAGAAGTCACAGTAGAATATGCCTAAAATAAGCGCTTTTGAATCATCACTATAAATATTTCTTATAGATTACTATCTCTACCACATGTTCGGAAAAGGTAGTGAGAAGAACATACAAGAAATTAAACGGCCACTCTTTTCAATCAATTGAATATTTTACGATGGCTGTAATATACATAACATATAGGTTTATAAGTTCTTGCATACAAAATATCTCAGCATACATCATAAAAATTTTACACTGTGGTTCTACTCAAGAGACCACACGACCTCGACGACCAAATTGAGGATGTTTTGAGAAAAGGAGAGGTCCGAAGCACCCGCCACCAAAAGAGTAATGAATGTAGAGGAAGCGCGTGAGGTCTGTAAGGATAGAAGCAAATGGCATTCTATTGTATCTGCCAACCCCGACGGGAACGAGGCGTGAGTGTGTGTGTGTGTGGTTCTACTATTAATCATAACTACTTACATAACTGTGCAAGGTAGCAGTCATCAGATCCATTGCTATATTCATCTTCTGACTTCGGCTCCAACTTAATTTTATTGTTCTTATCTGGAAATAAATAATAATCACTGTTAGCTATAATCATTCTCAACTATAATCTAATATATAAAATTCTCATGTCGCAGTGTTTGTAGTTAAACTCCTTCGAGTGCATATTGGGTAGGTCTGAGAATCGGACAACATCTATTTTTCATCCCCCTAAATGTTAAGGGTGGTCCACACCGAATTTTTTTTACATTTTTATTTAAATTTGTGTCATTATGAGCCAGCATTAAAAAATACATACAACTTCAAATTTTCACCCATCTACTATCAACAATTACTTTTATATCGCGATTTTAATATCGGCAATACAATGTTTGCTGGGTCAGCTAGTTGTATATATAATTAAACTGGCTTCTATACAATATGCAATATTTTCAATTCTGAAGTTGTGGCTCTAAATTTGAATCTCAAGTCGATCTTTATAAATGCTCTTCATGGATTGGCACTGTAAATTATATCTAGTAGATGTAGTGGTAACGGTTGACTTAAGAGTGGGAGCAACCTGTCCAAAAATTAAGTACAAATTAACTTTGTATATTTAGTCCCAGAAGAGAGGGAGATCATTCAAGACAACAATCTGCCCTGACTACCTTACATCACATAAATTATTGGATATCGGAACCAATTTTTAAAGTTTATAGAAAAAATAAGTATTGTGTGACGATGATATGCTGCCTTTCTTGGAACTAATAAACTTTTATGAAATATATTTTTTAAAAAAATGTTTTTTTTTTTTTTTGTCTTATTACAATGAACATTTTTTACTGTGATGAAAGCTAATCAGTGGACCACAACTTTCAATTGGTACTAGTCTGCCCTACCCCTTGTGTTTTATAAAAGCCAAAGGCGCTGAGAGTAGGCAGATCCGCCTGCTGTAACAAGGTGCACCAGCCCGCACAAATGAGACTGGACACTGAGGCCAAAGATGTACAAGAAGGCGAAGATGCGTAGACAAGCATAGATGTCTGTGCCTAATTACAAGCGGGCGGAAGGCCTGCCCTTTCCGCAGAGCCCGAGATGCACAGAATTAGTCTCAACAATTTGTTATATATGATCCCCCACTTAGATCCCTACAAAAACACTTAAAAGACAATTAATGGTAATTTTTAAGAGGTTAAGGACGTAACGGTTAAGTTTTAAAGTGTCTGAAGTCAAAAATCAAAGGCAATCTGCATTTACATGGCACATCTTTTTAAAAGTAACCTAACATAATATCTAATTAAAAAAGTAAAATGAAACGGATAGCAGTTTGGCCGGATACCGGATATTCGGCCAACCATGCGGCCGAATAGCCGAATATCCGGCCGCCGGATATCCGGCGGAACTTAGCCGTTTGGTGTATCGCACACACAAACACAGCCTTGCGTAGGCGGCGCGCGAACGATCGATTAGACTCGGTTAGATTAGGTTGAGAGAAGCGAAACCACTTGCTACCTCTCAATGCAGAGAAATTAGTATTAATCCACCATAATTTGCCTTTAGTGCAGTATGAGTATTAATTAATTATTTTTTTCTATAACATTTATTTACTATGGTGTGATTAAAAATTTACAACTAAAACTAATTATATTTCTTAAATGATACTTAAACTAACTAAATAAAGCAAATAATTACTCGAAAATATATTTTTTTTACAGATTTTTTTTAATTCGGCATGATGCCTATCCGGCCGAATAGTAGGTAGTTATCCGGTATTCGGCCGGATAGTATTAAGGCCGCCGGATAGGCCGGATACCGGATAGTTACCGGATATCCATTTCATCTCTAGTGTATATTCCTATGAAAATTTAAATGTTGATTTTTATGGTACATTCCTTGATATTAAAACATCTACTGTTATAAAATTTAAATGACTAGAACATTTCGGTATTTTGGATGCAGGTTAATGTACAAATTCTACAAGTCGAACGAAACTAACCAATTCTTTCCTGGTGCAGATTCTCCAATACCTTTTCAGACTTCAAGACTAATCTTTTAAATGATAATGTACTTCTTAATATTTCAATACATTTTTCACATATTCCGGTAGACAAATTTTGTGTGCATACCTGTGAGTAAATAAATTGGTTATGATTAGGTGGCGGAGAAACTACATGATTAACAGCATCATCTATATCATAGGTTCTCATGAGGTAGATGGGGTGTGGGTAGATTAAAAAAAATAGTCTAAAAAGGCAAAAAAAATACACACTCATCATGTACTAAATTAAAATAAAAAACATATTCTCAAAGTGGGCGGGGAGCAAAATAAGCTTGAGAAACTATGATCTATATCTATATTATTAGAGTTGAAAGTTTTGTTCAAATTTTTCTATTATATCATCCCATAATCATCCACTATGAAAAACATATACATGCACAAGGCTGTTTATGCCATGCAAGTCTTGTACTAAACTGCTAGATTCCGACCAGTTCATGCCAATTTAGGTCATTAGAAGACAACAATGTCTCTCTCCCACAGCAGCAAAACTATTAGGTGGCATTGTTATGTCCTATAAATAAGATCATACTATCATATCATCTGTGCAGCATATCATCTCTGCAGCATATCATATGTGCAGCATATCATATGTGCAAATTATGCTTCTAAACTTTAGACAAGTAGTCTAAAGTTTAGCCACATAAGTCCTTCACAAAAAAGTTTAATTGACTTAAAGATAATAAACATGCTATCTTCAATTTAATCGGAAATCATAAAGAAGCATTATTTTTGAATTAAAACTAAGAAATTCAAAATATATTTACAGAAAAATACAATCTGAAAATGTATACGTATGTAAAGGTTGTGATCTGTTAGAACGTTGTCAAGACGAGACTTGAAAATAAGTACACTTATTGTATTATTAAATTTTATAACTACTTGAAACTTGAAAGTTCCACACTCACAATATTAAAACATTCCTGTAACATTTCAGCATAGATCTCTTTATTGTCAGTCGAGTTGTAAGCATTGAAAATATCTTTATGCACTCCTTCTGCTAAGCAGCATCTACACAGAGTATTCGTATTCATTTTGTTTGATGTTTAGATCATTATTTTAGATAAAGCTATTGCTATTCAATAATCATACATTTCAAAAGACGGATTTTTTATTTAATTTCTGAACATTGTTTTGCATTGCATTGCAAAAAATATTTTGCATTGTTGAATTGTTGACAATAACAACTTTTTTTAAACTCATATAAAATGTGAAAGGCAAAGACATTCGACAATTTTTTTAATAGCACGTGATGCAAGGTTTTATGCATTTTGTTAAACAAATAAAAAACGCGGGTTCGAGTCCCGCATCATCCATAAATATTGGTACAAATTAAATTTGTAATTAAAAACTTATTACAGGAATATTTACTTATCAGGTTATCAATTCTTCACAACGAACATGACAAAGGCAAGTGCGCAAAAAGAAAGGAAAATAATTATAAGTAAATAATAAATATAAATGGGACAAAATGACATTAAAAATGGCACTATGTTTATTTGTGTATATAGTTTAAAGCTTGTCAAACCAGTCATAGTGGAATTTTAATGTTGATTTCATTTTTATCTCGATAACTCTTTACATTTGAACTCAAGATAAATAGCTCACTTATTAACTTTACTGATAAGTATACTTTTTTTAAGTCACACAATTAAGTCGGAACGTTTGAATATTTTATTACATCACTTCAAATAGAATATATAAATAATCTAAACATTGATTTGTAAGAGTAGGAATGAGTGTTTCTTACTAAGACGCGGAATTACGTAAAGTATATATATCATTCAAAAGTGTAATCTTTGACTAAAGTGAATAAATGATTTTTGATTTATTATGAATGGTGTAACTACTTGCCTATCTCTTGCGTTATAAAATTCGTAATATAAACTATTTATTTTATTATTATTTGAAGAGGGTGGCTATCTCCTAGCCCTAAAGATTCCTAGTAACACCGCATTCAAAGTTAAACTATTGTGTTCAAATATATACTGACATCAAGATCGATTATAAGAGGAAATTGAACCAATACTGTAAAAGAGACTACCCGTACCCCTTAAATCATTGGGCCCAAACTTTGATGAACTATATTCAAATGTTCAAGTAAGTATCGTTAATATATAAATTCATTTTTCTTGACAGGTATATAAAGGCATAATCTAAATATCGAAACTAATATGAATACGTGCTATTTAGATTAATATTTAGCAATTATACAGTACATAAATACGTTTATATTTAAAATAAAATGCATAGAATAGTCAAGTAAAAACTACGTCAATATTCGGTTACCTTCCTATTTATTATTATTCATGGACTCTGCCCATTATTAAGTCGTTACTCGTTATTACTATGAGTCGTTGCAATACCACAATTATTAATATAGATTATAGTTGTCCATCACTCTAGACAATATCGCTATCGGCGTACAAAAAAAACAAGCCCAAGTCAAAGAAAGTAGCCACAATAATGCATTATTTCTAGTTCCACAAGAAAATAAAGACTTTTCTCTTTATAATTAATCTTAATATCTTACAAAATGTAATACTTTGCTCGTTTGTTCCATCACGTCAAAATTTATCAGCAGGTTTATGTGAATTTTGTATGATAACAGTCAGAGGACTCCCGTATCAAGAGCTACATTAATTTAGCCCAATGGTATGTTTCTTTATCGATATTATAGAGGCAAGCATTACCTTACTGGAATTAACATATGGATTTGAATTCCTATTCGATGGCCGCATGTCATCTCTTTCGATTGCAGTGCTAGGTGTATTTAAAGAGTGCCATTAAGAAAATCAATTAAATGTGCGATCTTTCTGGCTTTATATTAATTATTATTGCTCCGAGAAATAAATACATTCAAATAGGCACGCCCGACTTAATAGTATAATATGAAAGCAGTGAATACAGAGGTACTCTGTGCAGCCGTGAGCCGAGACACTCGTAGACTTTAGTATCACAGAGTACTTTTAGTAGTTACCAAAGCATAAACTACTTTCTTGTGTACTCTGAAATCAGGCTTCTGATGATTAGAAGGCTCAAGAAAGTTAGCCCCCCAGATTTTTTTTTTTTTTTATTACATCGTTAGTTCGCCATTTGTTCTTGATTGTTCTCTATAAACATTTGTTTGTTCTCGATTTTTTTTTTAAATTTGCAATTCATTAAAATTGTTTAGGTTAGGTTATCTTAGAACAGTTAAAACAACGCACGAGCCGAGCGTAGCGTGCCGCGGCAGCGGCCGGCGAGTACCAGAACCAAATAGTAGGCGTTTCCCCCCATTTTTAATTAATTGTTTTTAAATAAACAACAAAAGAACAAATAATTATTTATAGCGAACAATTAAGAACCAACTACGAACTAACGATATGCGATATTGAAAATTCAAAAATAGAAAATAAATTATTTTTTGGGGGCTAAGTTTGATGAGCCTGATTAGAAGCCAATTCATTTAAAAATTGTATTCTACTCCATGATTAGAAGTTGGAGCTAACGGACAGCAACCAAGTTATATAACAAGGAGCAAAGAGTATAATTATAATATATACAAGGAGTAAAATAGAGAGTAGCAAATTATTTGGAGTAAAATAATCTTTAGAGTAAAAGCGCAGTAGACATATGTATCAGTATGGAAACTAAGCCTTGTTGATTGACCTACATGTGCGTATACTCCATTGAAGCAATAGGGTTGTCAGGTTATTTTTCTAACGGACTTTAAAAAAGGAGTTTTGGAACGAAGTTCCTCATGTGGCGTTGCGGAGCGTAAAAAAGTAAAAAGCGTATGTATAGCTATACAGTGTATAATGCAATATTATAGTCTACATGATGAATTTCATGTAATATTTTAAACATTTTATCGAATTTTTTTATTGGAAATATGTTTTTGGATTTTTTTTTAATTTTCGTTGAAATATTTTATTTGTAATATTGACGGGAAACTTTGAATATGTGTTTTTAAACTTTGTCCGTTGAAGTTTCACTTCTACCACAGTCTTAAGAAACTTCCCTGCAGTCATCCCACGAACATGTCTAGACTATTATTTTCGTGACTGTCAATAACGAATATGACATCTTTTTGAGATCCAAAATGGCGAATGTGTATTTTACAATAAAAACAATTTGGGTATAATTTTCGGGAGTGTCAATTACAAATATGACACCAATTTCAAGATCAGAGATGGCGGATGTGACATTTTCAATAAAATCAACATGGGTATCATTTTAGATTTTCGGGAGTGTCGGTGAACACACAATTTTATTTCAAAAGTCCGGCATTATCGACTTCAACATCCTCGAGAAACATGAAAACAACACCCATGATAAAAAAGTTGAATATTTCATGTAGCTCCAACTTGGATTTATATTTTGACAGCACTAACAGTTACAACATCCCCAAAAACTACGAAAACGACACCCATGATGAAAAAATTGTTATTTTTTTGCAGCCGCCATCTTGAATATTCATTTTGACACCAATAGCTGGTATTGGTTTCAAAACTCACGAAAACCATGACAAAACAAATGTGGGTAGTTAAGTATTGCCCAAAATAAATAAATATATACAAGAGGCCTAGGAAACCAGTAAACCACACTCATAAAAAATGATAATAAATATTGCAGTCACCATCTTAGTGAGAATTATGTTCACGAATTTATAATAATCGATCTCACGGAGTTATAATTGAAATACCTACTAATAATAATAATATAACAATAAATCATTCTTATATACTATACTATTTTATAGTTTAAAAAACGAAAACTGGAGTTTTGATGGAGCCGAGTTCAAATAGCCGTATACCACGCCATACGCTGGCATTTTTAAAAAGATCGCGGAAACAAATAAGAACGTGACACTCGACTCATTTTGACCGCGAAAACCGCTTAAGGGCGTAGTCAATGCGCATGTTTGTTTGAGTGTATCATTTCGAACGTTTCTAGGTAGTTTCCGTCAAAGAGTATAATAATATATAGGTTTCCGTACTGCTACATAGGACATAAGTCTACTGTGGTAAAAGTGTTCTGTGAAGTGTGAAGTTAGGTATTACAAGCATGAAGCAAGTAGTGTTTAATTTCTCTTTGATTACAAGATTCAGGGAAGATCGATTTTAGAGAAGTTCACTAGACTGATTAGATAGATGATTTGATATTTGAGAGTTTTAACTATTATGTGTAGAAGCTCATATATTCTTATTTATTTAGAGTAAGACTATACTAAATATAAAATGGATTTCGAAGATGTAATTGTGAAGGAAAGTCCGGGAGTTTGCCGGTGTTGTTTATCTGAAGGATGCTATAAGGATTTAGGTTCTGAATATTTATGGATGGAAGAAACTGAAGTATACGCGGATATGTTGCTTGAATGCTTTGATATTAGTGTGAGTATTATTTATATAAATTCCAGTTAAATATTGTGTTTGTTCATTATTATTAACATAATATTCCGATTGACAAAGGAGAATTGATTTTCGCTAAAGATAAAGTTCACCATACGGCTTGAGGCTATCTCGATTTACCGGTAGTGTTTTGTTGTGTTTTTGTAAAGATCAATCTTTTAGACAAACTAAAAGCTCTATAATCTTACGAACTGGAACATTTAAAAGTAGTTTGGATTATCCTAAGTACCCTGTAAAATTAGATTTTTGAAATACATAAGCAGTTTGCTAGCAAACTAAGCCTAACTTAACCTGAATTATACTCAGTTATACAAAATGTATTACCAACTTACATATTAATTTCTTTAATATACTTTGTAATGATTACTTTATGGTACAATAACTTGCATTTTTTACGAAATCTAAAGGAAGGAAGTGACTAACACACATATTATAAACCACCTAAAATTATAAACGAAAAAAATCATGACACTTTCACAAGGTTAAAGAACCCATACTTAATATAACACATATCTTTAACAAGCCTACTAAAGTTAGTTCCAAGAGAGTGTACAATCATACCACATGATCAACTAATTCATTCTTTTTTTATGTAATGTTCTAAATTTGCTTAACAGATATCCCAACATTCTGACGGTCCTAATGGCATGAGTCGTCTCATATGTGAGGTATGTGTCACACGACTGCGTGATGCATGCAATTTCAAGAAACAGGTTCTGCAAAGTGAGAAGAGGTTTATTGATATGGTTGCAAGAGGAGATTTTGAAAATAAAGGTAATTCAAGTAAACATTATCTGTATATTTGTATCATTATTTTGAGTACACTTAAACAGGCATGATATACTTTATGCTAACCCTCTAAGCATAACCCTCACTTCTAGGAGTAATACACAAATAAAATTTGAAAATCAAAATTTTATGAACGATGCGGGATTCGAACCCACGACCTCCGTCGTTCCGTGCCGGTGCTCTAACCAATTGAGCTAACCTTTTTGAGTACCGCCTCGTTATAAAATTCTGTTTGCTTTGTTCAACTCTCAGGTTGTGTTAACGGTGAGCTCAATTGGTTAGAGCACCGACACGGAACGCCGGAGGTCGTGGGTTCGAATCCCACATTGTTCATAAAATTTTGTTTTTCAAATTTTATTTGTGTGTCAATATTATTTAAAAAAAAAGAAGACATCACTACACTCCTGAACTCGGAAATATCTGAAATTTAACATCTTGACTGGTTAAAGCTGTTGGTCTGATTGATAAGAAAATAATTTTAAAATATTATGTGTTGCAGATACTGCTTGCGAGGACAATATCAAATTGGATCATAATGAAGAACCTATGGATAGTGCGGATGTTGATTATTTTGATGAAGGGATAGACTTTGATGGTGGTATGTCTACTTGTTGGCAAATTTTTAAGCTACACAGTCATTTACAATCACATATGAAACTCTCCTAGTAGATTGAGATAATCTATGTTAGGAGAGAATCACTCATTGCAAGTTATACAAAACAATATTAAAAACTAAAAGTAAGGAAGTTATTGACTCTAGTGAATTGGATTATAAACAAACAAAACCAGTTATCTAGTCGGCCCGGCGACCCGGACGATCGCACGCGTAATAAGTCATTAATTTCAATGTGGATCAGGTTATATTAGCATCATGCTAGCCGCAGGTATGCAGCCAGACGACCACATAAACATGGGATTTTAGGATCATGTAAAAACATTTTTTTTCTTGGTGCTAGACAACAGATGAAAACAGGCCAGGTTTATTACTTTAGTATGCATGACAAGCTATACCGTCTTACACTCGCGAATTGTTACATTTTGTGATAGTGTGTACATACATAGTTTAAAATAGAGGTTACCTGTCAACAGCCTCAATTTTTCTCGATGTTTTCACAGCTGTCATAGTCTATCTAGACGTATAAATGATAAGTCTAAGATAAACATATTGTAAGTCAAACATTTATATTTAAAGTATTTTAAATCACTTATTGAATGTTCTCATTCGAAAAAATATATATCTTCGACCTAAGAAAAACGGGTGAACAAAACTCAGCGGGCTACTTTTTGAAGTGAAAAGTTTCTTAGCCGCGTTGGACACATTCTGGTAGGGACATAGTTATGGTATTGCGTCACCGAAATGCTTATGACACGATATATAAATGATTTAAAAAATACATATAAATATATTATATATTTATGAATAAATTTTTTGGATGGGTGAAATCTCGTCAGTTCGCATCACTCAAAAGCTTATAGCAGTATACTCAATGTAAATAAAACATTAATACACAAATAAAATTTGAAAAACAAAATTTTATGAACGATGCGGGATTAGAACCCACGACCACCGGCGTTCCATGCCGGTGCTCTAACCAATTGAGCTAACCCTTTCGAGTACCGCCTCATTATAAAATTCTGTTTGCTTTGTTCAACTCTCAGGTTAACGGTTAACTACTACAAATGTACAATAAAATTTAGTACTTATAACAGTTTAGTAGTAACAAGAATTATAAAAATTATATATTCCAGGAAATAATGAATCCGAAGAAATAGCTGTTGAGCCAATTAAGATTAGATCTAAACCAGGCAGGCCGAAAAGAAATGCTAAAGTTGACAAGAAAAGCAATGAGGCAACACCCAGCGCGTCCAAAACAGTTGCTAAAGGTGGGTAGTTCTGAATTACTAGTTGTGGCTTAGATAATATATACGTCTAGACAACCGATGAAAACAGGCCAGGTTTATTAGTTTAGTGTGCGTGACAAGCTACGTCTTACACTCGCGATTTGTATTTCATTGTGTTCGTGGGCGTGCATTGTCCAAAATAGAGGTTAACTGTTAACCTCAATTTTTTCACAGCTGTCACATTCTATCTCGACGTATAAATGATCTAAGAGTTGTGGCTTGCTTATTTAAGTTTGTTGCAATCTGTTTGAAACAGCCTCATAAAATATTTTTATTATATTTTATCAATCTATGTTTATTTATTTTGTTTTGTTTGCATTGAGTTTATATACAACAATTACAGTCGAGGCATCTTAAATTTCTGACGACCTTGAATCGCTTCAAATTTATATATATAAAAATGAATTGCTGTTCCTTAGTCTCGCTAAAACTCGAGAACAACTGGACCGATCTGGCTATTTTTGATCTTGAATTATTTGTGGAAGTCGAGAGAAGGTTTAAAAGGTGAATAAACATGAAAATGATCTATATTAAATAAAAACAATAAAAATATTTTTCCTTAGATGTGTCCCCCGTAGTTCAGAAATCAAATTGAAGGAATAGTTTCAAATAAATTACTAATCAGAATCTATATATCTTTCTATCTATCTAAACTTAATTTCAGCGTAGTATAGTTGGTAGAATAACTACAGTTTTTAAATAACTATCAGATTATTTTTATTATTATTATAAATTTCTCAATCTAACTGCACCACGAAACAATCCAAAAATATATCAGTAAGCTTTAAATTGATTAACAGACTGTATTATATACGACGACCTGTATAGCCGAGTGGTTAGCGATCCTACCTACTAAGTTAAAGGTCCCGGGTTCGAATCCCGGTAGGTGCAAGCATTTATATGATGAATATGGATGTTTGTTTCCGAGTCATGGATGTTTAAATGTATTTATGTATGTTAATATGTATGTTTATATGAATTTATGTATGTTTAAGTAAGTATATTGTATTAAATATATCATTGTCTTGTAACCCATAACACAGGCTATAAATGCTTAACTTGGGGCAAGATAATTTGTGTAAAAAGTGTGTCAATATTAATAATATTATAACTGTGTGTGTCGGTAACAATGCTATCTAATATCATTGGTCTGTTATTATCAAATTGAAACCTTATATATACCCAGTATTTTAGGAAAACTGTTTTATGTTAATATCATGTGCAATTAATAAATGTGCAATACAATCTAAAATAATTATAAAATTTCATTCATGCTGAGCATTTTTTTTTATTTGTTTTAATAAAAAAAGTATTCCTTTTGTTTGTTTTATGATTATTTTAAACAAAAGTTTAGGTTTTTTATCCATTGAGGCAGTACGAAGTCTGCCGGCTCAGCTAATATCTAATAAATATAAAATTCACGTGGCCCGGTGCTTGTTACCAAAAAAAGCATTTATTTTCTCAAAATTGATTCCTTTAGAATTCTTTTTAATGTCTTTTCTAATATACTAGACACTAACGCGGTAGGCTTCGAAAACAAATGGCGCTCTGAGAGAGAAGAAGCGGCGCAAGAAACTCCTCCGAAACGGCTGAACCGATTTGTAAGATTTTTGTGCATATCGGGTAGGTCTGTGAAACAGCCAACATCTATTTTTCATACCCTTAAATGATAAGGGTGACCCACCCTAAATATTTTTTTATATTTCTTTTATTATGATTCAGCATTGAAAAATACATACAACTTAAAATTTTCTCCTTTATTCAATCTACACCTACTTTTGTATCGCGATTTTTATATTATTCTGTTCCATCCACAGATACGCAATAGAGTTGCAAAATGGCAATCGAATATAATGATTATTGTAGTTCGATAAATTTTATATACGATATATTTGGTTGGTTTGAGAATCGTTGTCATCTGTTTTTTATACCCCAAAAATGTTAATTATTGAATTTGTTTTAAGACTTAAAATCTTATATCTTAAGGTGACGAGCGCAATTGTAGTGCCGCTCAGAGTTTTTGGGTTTTTCAAGAATTCTGAGCGGCACTGCGTTGTAATTAGCAGGGCGTATCAATTTGCATCAGCTGGACGTCCTGCTCGTCTCGTCCCTTATTGTCATTAAAAAAAATGGTTATAATTCGTGAAGTCATATTGCAATTTAAATATTATGTTCTCCTAAGTTTATAAGTTCTATACAAATGATTTGAGTTTTCTTTAGTGTTAATTCCGCCAATATTTGTCTTTAAACAATTCGACACGTGTTTCGCCTCTACACGAGGCATCCTCAGGACGTGTTGTCTCGCCAAAATCTGGCACGAGACTGGCCAGACGAGATTTTATAATTATAGATTTCCGCAAAGTAACGCCTACTTCAGTAAAAATTTTCTTATAAGTTCTATTTAAAAACCGTCGATGGGGCCAAAGGAAGAAGCGTTATCTCTCACCACGGAGCCTCCGGTTTGATCCTCGCCCGCCACGTGCCAGTGTGTTCGGTTTTCCAATTCATAAGTACGTTTATTCGTCGCTTTAAAAGGTCGGCAACGCTCTTTAAATTCCTCTGGTGTTACAAGAGACTATACTGCGGTGATCACATACCATCGGGTGACCCCTTTACTCGTTTGTGCTCATCTCCCATAAAAAAGTCACCTTGAATTTGTCATGGACACAATTTATATTATACTTCTATACTTTAATTATAAAGAGGAAAGATTTGATTGTTTGTTTGTTTGCATTGAATAGGCTCCGCAACTACTGAACCGATTTGAATAATTCTTTCACTGTTGGGAAGCTAGATTATCCTTGAGTGTTATATACTATATTACATTTAAAAAAAATTAGGGATCTCTGCTAAAAGTCCAGTAATGTAACCCAAGGTGTGAAAATACGTACGCGAACGACGTCGCGGGGTATCAGCTATAATCTTATATCTTTAAACGAGCAATTCTTGTATATATATTCTGATCTCGGAAACGGCTGCAACGTTTTTAAAGAAATTTAGTTTAAAGGTAGTTTCGGGGGTGAGACATCGATCTAGCTAGGTTTCAATTTTAAAAAATGTAGTTTTATCCGTGTTTCAATGAGAAGCAGCTACAATAACATTTGAATACAAAGGTCAATTTCGCTACTATATACAAGACTATAATAGCTCAGATGGGACATTGGGTGATCTGGAAAGCAGAGCACCCCGGTTCGAATTCAGATGTCCTATTAGTTTTTTTTATTCAAGTTTTGTACATTCTTAAAAATCCGAGCAAGGCTCGGTCGTCCAGATATTAAAATAACTATAATAGACCGCCCACGCATCACATCATCCTGGGTGAGTAAGCCTTTTTTTGCCCATATGTCCCCTCTTATATAAACAAAATAATCATATGATTACGAATGAATTTTGAGATAATCCGTGAAAATACATACTTCGCACGCAATAAACGGCCCGACGGAAAGAACGTAATGAAACGATTGTAGAAGGCGCATTCTGAAATCACTAATGCGGGTATTCCTAAATTAATAATACAACAAATACGAAGACTCAGAATTTACAATCGTATATATAACCTGGCAGATCGATAATGGGCGAAGAATTTTATTTGCCATTGTGTGCGTTAGCTCGTGGTTTGATATTCAAAATACTAACGACCTAACGACAAGCGTGGCTGTCAGTTTACGACTTGTCAATAAAAATCAGTTACAGTATCAATAGCGAATGCTTACCCTTTTCTATCTTGCTGTATCTCTGTTAGAGATGTTCTTTTATACTCCAGTGTCAATGACTTGCCCGAAGTGATGTTTGTAGATTTGGATAGAAATGAAGATTTTCCCTTTTCTTCACATTGATAAAAATTTCTAATTGAATCTGTGCAATATTTGAAATTGTTGTTTTCTTTCGTCTTGTTTCTTCGCCAATACAATATGACGATTTATGTTTCCCTCTAATTCTTTTATAAACATTCGTTTTTTAATTGCTTTTCGACAGTGTCTCAAATTTAAATTTTCCTTGTAGCCAGAAAAAACTCATACGATCTCATTGTTATAATACTGAAAAACATAAATTGTAATTAAACAAATTATTTATTTAAATTAAATACAGAACTCTTGTACAACGTTCGATCTTATAAGGCAAATAAAGACAGTAATTTTATTTGGAAATTATTGTATCTTGCATGAGCATTACTATCACTTTTATTTGAATCTATTATAATAATGCACAAATAATGTGACAATGAAACAGGAACTTATTGGGCTATAGTGGAAGGAAATCAGCGGTAGTTTCTTACAGATTTTTTACTTTTTAGGTAAAAAATGCTCAGAAACGACGAGCAGGACCCGAAAAAATGCTTCCATATCAGCAACACAACGTAATCGCCTCATAAAAAAGAACGCGTTAAATATTCTAGAATCATCCACGGTGCTGCCATTCAAATGGTATAGGCATAGTTATCTATGTTTCTTCTGTCACAAACCGTTCAGAGATATAACGGAACTAAAAGATCACACTGAAAAGGATCATAAGAAATCTAGCGTTAAGTCAGCTGTTATGTATCTTAAAAGAGATGAGAAAATCAAAATTGATGTGTCTGATATAAGTTGCAAACATTGCATTGATAAACTTAATGATTTAGACGAACTGGTAGCACATAGCAAAGTGAAACATAACGCAGTTTATTTCGAAGATTACGATACTGGTGTAATACCTTATAAGTTGGATGGCAATAAGTTTCAATGCGCGATTTGTAGCGATAGCTTTCAGTATTTCATAACACTGAATCAACATATGAATAGTCACTACGGGAATTTCGTTTGTGAGCTTTGCGGGAAGTCATTTTTGAGTCAGGAGCGATTGCGTTGCCATTCGCTGTGTCATGGGTCGAAATTCCGCTGCAACTTTTGCTCCGACACTTTTGAGTCGCTCTCGCAGCGATCCAAACATGAAGCCACAATACACAGTAGTGATAAATCCATCAAATGCTTCTACTGTGCAGAGAAATTTCAAAACTATGCTCTCCGAAAGCGACACCATATTGCAATTCACCATATCGAAGCTCCGGTTATCAAATGTACTGTTTGCACCAAAACTTTTAACATAGACAGCAAAATGCGTGTGCATATGAAAGAAGTTCACCTTCGGGAGAAGAATTACTCTTGCACAATTTGCGAACAGAAGTTTTTCTCGCGAACCCACGTTCAGAAGCATATGATTAAGCATTCGGGTGATAGGATTCACGAATGTGGTGTTTGCAAGAAGGCGTATGCGAGGAAACAGACGTTGAGAGACCACATGCGCATTCACAGTAACGAAAGGAGATTTGTATGCCCGGTATGCAGTCAGGGTTTCGTCCAAAATAATAGTTTGAGGCTACATCTAAGAGTCCACCATTCGGAGAATATTTGATAGCGCTTATTTTTAACTTCTCAGCAACTGAAATAAACAATTGTGTGGTAAAAAAAACAAATTAAAGTAATTGAGTCTTCATTTGGATTGAACTTTAGCTTGATAGAGCCTTAGTATCTGATTTGGGTATTTGACTAAATTTTTTTAGTATTTTATAAACTAAGATGAAAATAATGCTGTACATTGAAAATAAAAATTTTGGCGTGAGTGAGTCGAGGTGTCTGCTGTACCTATCTCGCAGACAAACATTTAAAAACAGCAGGGCAAAACTAAGATGTGACGCCACATTCTATTATACATAATTATTAAAATCTGTGTAACTTTCTTGGTAAATGAGATTTAATTAGTGTTTTCATCATTTTATTTGTTATATTAGTAATATTCAATAAATGCTTCTTATTAATATAAATTGCCATGTAATGTTTTATAAGACAATTTGCATATTATGTATTTATTTTGGTGTTATTCAAAAACTTTAAATGTACCCATTTTTTTGTTTGTATTTTATTTTAATGGAGTAATTGTTAGCATAGCTACAGGGTACATTTACAGTTAAAGTTTCGTTTTCAGAGCGTTCGCGAAAATTGCGCAATCCACCAATATCAATGCAAATTAGAAGAAATCTTGAGACACTGCTTAACAACACAACAATAATTCCATTTAAATTTCGGGGGAAATATCTCTGCTTCTTCTGCAGCAAGTACGTCGAGGACTACGTTGAGTTGAGAAAGCACACAAAAGAACACGGAATTTGCTCAACTGCTACGCATGCCTTACGTGCGATAAGAGGAATAAGCAATGTTGAAATCAAAATTGACGTATCCGAGGTCGCTTGTGAGATTTGCAAAATAAACCTCCCAAATATAGACAGCGCTGTGGATCATCTTACCGCAGAACATGATATTGATTACTTCAGAGATATAGACATGCCAATTGAAGAGTACAGATTGAGGGACCTGAATTGCTCTTCATGCGATGCCAAGTTTACGTTCTTCGGGTATCTGGTGTCCCACGTCAATAGCAGTCATCCAAAAAATAGTTTTTCCTGCGACAAATGCGAGCAAAAGTTTAATAAGAAAAGAGATCTTTTTTCGCATACCAAAAATCATCACAGGGATGGGGGATTTGTTTGCGAAACGTGCTCCCAAACGTTCGCGTCGTTAAACATTTTGAATAAACATAAGAGTAATTGGCATCTATCTAGATGCAATATATGTTTGCTCAAATTGCCATCGGCTGCATTGAAACGTAAGCATATGAAGACTGAACACCCAGATGACGGATCGCTTAAATGCAAATTATGTACTAAGCAGTTTCATACGGAGCTGGGACTAAAGATGCATTTGAGAATTTGTAAAAGAGTTGACGTTAAGTTCGAGGACAATGATAAAGATATCATGGATTCAGATGTGAACTATCAGGTTCCTAAGCGGAATAATGTCAAGCAAGTTCGAGAGAACATTGCTATTGTTATTAGCATGTCTACGGCTCTACCGTTTAACTTTTTCCAAAACAAATTCAACTGTTTCTTCTGTTCGAAAGACTTTCAAGACCCTGACGGTCTCAGGGAGCATACTATAATGTCTCATCCGGTATGCGATATGCGGCAGAAATGCATCAGAAAATGCAGGGAATCTGAGGCGTCCGTCAAAATTGATGTATCGTCACTGGCGTGCAAACTTTGTTTTAACTCAATGGATAGCTTGGAAACACTTTTAGACCATTTGATATCAGTTCATAATGCGAATTACGATAAGTCGATTAAAACCTGCCTGCAACCGTACAAGCTGGTCAAAGATCGTATGCAATGCCCCCATTGTCCTGACGAAATGTTCAGGTTTTTCGGCACGCTGTTAAAGCACGTAAATAAAAAGCATACAGATAATAGAAACATATGCGTACACTGTGGCCAATCATTTAGGCGGGAGCAGAATTTGAGAGTTCATTTGTGGAGACGGCATAGTGTTGGGAAATTCAGCTGTTCCATCTGCAGTGTTGACTGTGATATTCCGTCGAGGCTATTCATGCATATGGCGAAGCAACATGGTGTAAAAGCTGCAAAATGCCCAAAATGTCCACAGGCGTTTGAGACGCAGTATTTAAGGCAGAAACATTTGATAGACGCTCACAATTCTGGACATAAATGTTCTTTCTGCGCGAAACTGTTCACCAGAGAATCGTTTCTGAACGATCATATACGCCGGACGCATTTGAAGGAGAAAAATGTTGAGTGCAGCGTCTGTAATGCAAAGTTCTTTAATAATATACTTCTTAAACGGCATTTGGTCAAACATAGCGGGGTTAAGAATTTTCATTGTGACGTGTGCGGAGATCGTTTTTATTGGAAGAAAAGTCTTAGTTCTCATATTCTGAAGCATAAAAAAAGCGTCGAACTTGGCCATTAAAGCTATAGTATTTTCTTTAATTAACGCGATTGCCACACATTTAAATAAAACACTTTTCAGAGGATTTATACGCGTGTAATTGTAAAATGAAAATTCATCTGCAGTCCCCCTGAAAACGAGATCTGGAGAGGTCTTAGAACGTCGGGCTAGCTGTAATAATAATAATAATGTAACTTCGACGCAAAATGTTATGTAAAAACAGTTACCACGCGTTGTAATCCTTTAAAAAGCGTTTTATTGATATATGAAATGGCAGTGATATAAGTATATTTATATTACATGTATTTTTAACAAAGGATTTTTAAGCAAAGAAAAATTGCTAATAATTCCAGATAATTGATATGAAAATTTTCTCCTTCACTTTTCCAATTACCACTTATCTTTGATGTACCACACACTCCACCCCAGCCAGATCTACTAGCAACAGTAAAGATTACCACATCATAAGTGAGAGAATCAATTGATTTCTTCAAACTATTTATATTAATCAACCACCAGTTAAGGTCTTCTTTGATGTCTGTATGGATTGACATAATAGAATCATAGTTGTTATTATTCTTAGCCAGTGCTTTTAGCTTATAATATTCAAATTTTTTTGTGTACATCCATCCATACCGAGATGCTGGGCAAGCGGCCACTAGAGTACCAGTTAATCTAGTGAGGTCATGAATTGAACAGGATTCCATTCCCAAATATTTTTTGATAGATATACTAATGCTTTTTACTTTTTCTGGTGGTAAATTAATGGTCATATCTGAAGTATCCAGAATGAATCCTAAAAAACTACAATTCTGAGTAGGTATTGTTACACTTTTTTCAAAATTGATAATTAATCCTAAGCATTTTAGTAAAGCAATTGTGTCATGATAATTTTTAGAAGTGAATTATAGTCTGATCCAATTAATAGTAAATCATCCAGAAATGAATTATCAACTGATTTATAACCTTTTTAACGGAGATGGGTAACCACAACCTTCATTATTTTAGTAAAGACCATTGGTGCCGTACAAAGACCATATGGTAAAGCATTGAACTCATAAAGATTTTTATAATGAAATCTTAAAAAATTGCTATCACTAGGGTGTATTTTGACCAATAGGTATGATTCATTTAAATCAAGTTTAACCATGTAATTATTTGGACTAAGGAGACCTATAGCTGTTCTTATGTCCTTCATTTTAAAATGATTAGCAGTTATGTAATCATTTAGGCATTTTAGTTTTAAGATAAATCTAAAGTCCATATTAGGCTTGGGTACTAAAAAAGTAGATGAAACAAACTGCCCTTTACAGGGCTTGCAAGGTGTTATGGCTCCCAAATCTAACAATTTTTGTATTGCCTTGTGCATGTTCATGTGTTCTTGGTCAGACTTAGGACTATAAGGTTTTGGTTCTGAATCCTGAAATGGAGTATCGCAGAATGGTATTTTATATCCCTGAATATAGCGTAAAATAATATTATCATTACAATTTTTTTACCAACAACTTAAAAAATGTGCAATCCTACCCTAATCGCTCACCTCTATTTGGGATTCTGGACATGTTGCTTATGAACATATGGTTGTGTGGTTTGACTGGTCCCTGGATTGCCCCGCTTTGGGAATTTCTGTTGGTAACCCTTCACTGTTGTTGATTCTTTCGGCCCATTCCTCATTACTGCTCGAGTACCAGTCTGGTGGTAACGGGATGGGCCACTGTAGTTTATCGGCTTTGGTGTATACTTTTTAATTGAGTTTCCACTCCTTTGGCTATTTTTTATTGCCTTAATTTTTTCGTTCAAACCACTTCCAAACAAGTATTCATCTCGCTCCACATCTTGTACCAAGTTTAAAAATTGTTTATCCAGTGCAAGCAACATTAAATTTTCCTGGCTCTTGTTTGGATATTGTGTAAGTCAGCCAATACCCTAATACCATTACACAGTTGAGATATAACTTTAAGTTTATCAAAGTTTTCATCTAAGATAAGTGATGATAAAATTTTGCTTAATATAGATAAACCCAGTACCAGCTGGTTTTGTTCAAATTCAATTTTTTTGTCTCTGTTGCGAATGTTGTCCACCACAACTGCAGTTTTTTCCAAACATATTTTTGGAGCAAACAGTAAAGCACAGTTTTCCGGTGTTACCTCTTCCATAAGAGGGTTTTTTTGCCTATTTTTTCAGGCTATGTTTAAGGATATTCAATATCCTAGCCACATTATCACACAAATTTGGCCCAAATTTCGGTTGTTCTGTAAGGGGTCCCCCAAGGCCATAAGAATTTCTGAATTTATTGTGTTTTCTGTATTGACAGAGTTATCGCCATTTTCTGTTGCTGAGATAACGGCTTGGACTGCTGTGGTGTTTGACTGAATAGGGCATGGCTCATCCAGGATGTCTATTGACACATTCTCATCATGATCTGAAAACATGTTCCAGATTAGGAGAAAGAAATATAGCGAACACTTTGTGTCGTTTATTTCCAATAGGTATGAAACCTAAAGGTCATACACATGTCAGTGCATCACGTACACCAACCATGTTTTAACCACAGCTTGTCATGTGGTCAAGCAAAAAGAGCACGTCAATGTAGGGATAATTGCCGTTTTGATTATAGCTACAATAATTAATAATTAATTTACCTGAAGGTATTTCACGATGCTCGCAGTGTGTTGCTCGTTCCCCCATTTTCCGTTAAATTTTTTGTATTTCGCTCCGGTATTTTTCTATTTTTTGTTCTTGTTTGCGTTTTCTATTATGATTACCCATTTCTTTTTCGTAAATTATGTAGAAATAACACTATAAATTTTATTTTATAACTTACGGTTACCGCGCGAAGAAAGAGAATGACGTTGACAGCAATGACAGGTAGATCCATAGGTAAAAGAAAATTAAAAATATGACAAAGTCAAGATAAAACGTGACAGGTTACCGAGTGGACGAGAGAAGCTGTATGGTAAAACATATACATCGAGAACAAAGCCTTTGTACAATTAGAATTTTGGTAAGTTGTTTTCAAAGTGAAATCAATTTACGTAGTAGGCTTGATTCTTATAGATCACGTTTGTGTATTAATTATATAAGGATTAAATAAAATCAATAAGCCAAGTGTGAGTCGGTCTCGTATTCGAGGGGTTCCCGTAACATTGTACAAGAAGTTAAGTGTAATTCAATGTCCTTGTTTTAATTATTTACTGTACTGAAAGAATGAAATTCGTTTTTTTTTTAATTTAACATATTTATTTAATCAAAATAATTGCCATCTAATAGGAAGGTCGTTTTAGTCTTTTTTAAAACTGTGGTGATCTAGATTTGACAAACTGACTGAAAGCATTTTGTACGGCCTCCTGAAACGAAGAAAAACATTTTTTTCAATTTTAAACATTGCTCGGGTTCGGCACAGTAGACATCTGGCGTTATTGCTTGACCAGATCGTAGAAAGCTATAGTGAATAACACCATGCTAAGATCACCAAACAGTTACCATTACCTTTGATTGGTAAGCTTTGCTTTAGGACATTGTTGCGGTGTTTGACCTGGGTTCAGCCATTGCATTTTTCGCTTACGGTCATCGTGAAGGATCCACTTTTTATTGCATGTCACAATTTTATCCAATATTCCTTAATTTCATTTGTATCGATTCAGCAAAGCAACACCAGTTTCAACACGCGTTTCTTTCATCAAATCGTGAGGCACACCCATATTCATATTTCTTTATTTTATTGATTTAGCACAAATGAGATAATATTGTTGGTAAGGTAACGTTAAACCGTGCCGCTAATTCCTGGGTAGTTTGGCTCGGATCGGCTTCCACTATCTCTTCCAAATCATTGTTATTCACCTGTGTGGGCGGTCTTCCACGTGGTTTGTTCTTCAAATCAAAGTTTCCATCACGAAAGCGTTTAAAGCAAAATCGCACGCTGCGTTCATTAGCAGTCCCCTCCCCAAACGCAACACTGATATTGCGAGCTTTTTCTGCCGGGTTAGTTCCGCGTCGGATTCTCGTATTCGAAAATCATTAGAATTTTCGAAGTAACAATTTTTCATGTCCAAGCTGAATAAAAAAAACAACTGAAAGTCGATAATAGATTGTTGCACATTTTTTAAAAGAAGATCTACACAGGTACCATGCGAAAAAAGTTTCACTTAAAAATCTCAAACCATGAAGGTTCTGTGTCAATTCAATAATGTACCTATTACAATATAAAAAAAATTCATACTTTAACTCTTATTGCGATTTCTGGATCAATTAAACCTGCAACAATAATACGAATAGTAAAATTTAGTTTAAAGCATATTCTTACATTTGCTAATTTTTTGCAATTTTTGTTCGTTTCGTAATTTTTTGTCGTTTTATCGAATATAAAAAAAATCAATAATTTTTTTCAGATAATATATCGCTATCGGCATCGCGTCAGAATCTTCTAAAACTCCTCGAAAACACAAGCGTAGTCCCATTCGAATGGTCCAACAATTTCATATGTATCATTTGCAAAATTAGACTAGATTACGAAGACTTAAAGAAACACACAAAAAGTCATAATTACGAAACAATCAACTTTGACTGTTGTATCAAATTAGATGTATCGGAAACTGTTTGCGAGATTTGTGATTTTAAATTTGGAACGTTTGAAAAACTTTTTACTCATTTTGTAGATGAACACGAATTTAACAATGTTAGCGTAATATACATTGAACCTTATAAGTTAAATGATTTCAGTTGTGTTATTTGCAATGAGACATTTTCGTCTTTTCCAAATTTAAAGAAACATAGTTTGCATCATTCTATGGCAGGTACATTCAAATGGACTAAAATGGAACATAAGACATTCAGTAGAATAAAAAATAAAACAAAAGATGACAAAACAATTTTTAAAATTAGGCAAAATATAGATTACTTGTTAAAATTGTCCACTGCAGTTCCTTTTAAATTTTTCATGAATAGATTTAGATGTTTCTATTGCTCGAAAGATTTTGTCGACTTTGGAGCTCTTAGAAGGCATACTAAGATTGACCACGAGAGTTGCGACTTAAGTTCTAAATTGAGAAATAAGATCAAGGGACAAAGCATTAATATTAAGTTCGATATACTCAATTTATCCTGTAAGATTTGTAATGAGAATTATGGTGATATAAATCCATTGATCGATCATTTGATAGACTATCATAATGTAGGTTATGATAAATCTCTATCTTACATGCAAGCATTTAAAATTACTGATGATAAAATTGCTTGTCCACTGTGTTCCCTCAGTTTTCAGTACTTCAGGAAATTACTGGAACATATAAATTCGTTTCATAGTGATAATAACGTTGTATGTGCGTACTGCGGCAAACTGTTCCGTAATAACCATAGCCACAGAGCGCATATCTCACGACATCATAGGGAAAGAAGCCTGAAATGCACGGCTTGTAGTTTAGTTTTTGCGAGCTCTAACGATTTAGCCCGACATCGTACGAGAGTACACGGCGAAAAAACTTATAAATGTTCGCAGTGCGACGAAAAATTTAGCACAGAATACCTTAGGCAGAGACATTTAGTGAATGCACACAAAATTGGTCATAAATGCGCAGTATGTGGCAAACTGTTTACTCGCAATTCTTTTATGAGGAATCATATACGCAGGTCGCATTTAAAAGAGAAAAATTTCGAATGTGATATCTGCCACAAAAAATTTTTCGATAGGGATCTTATTGAAACTCATTTGATGAAACACACTGGGGAGAGACGGTTTCGATGCGATATTTGTGGAAAGGATTACCTTTGGAAGAAAGGCTTGAAGTGGCACATGAAGCTGCATAAAATAAAGATCAAATAAAACATTAGTATAACAAAACTATCTACATGAAAATGAATATTGATCTCAGACTTAGTACGAACGAATTTTTTTGCAGATACAACTGCAGAAGGCCCATATGAGAATTTTGCATCGGTTAGAAGAAGAAAAAACATGGAAATATTATTTAATAACACATCTATCATACCATTTAAGTGGCGTAGCCGGTACATGTGCTTCTACTGCAGCAAGGAGTATTCGTTATACCCTGATTTTAGAAAGCATACGAAAGGCCACGGCCTATGCACAAAGAGTGATCACAGCTTGAAGATTATAAAGGGGAGCAATATAGAAATTAAATTGGATATATCGGAAATTAATTGTGAGTTGTGTGATGAGCCTTTTCCAAAATTTGAGAATATTATCGATCATTTAATTCAAAAGCATGCTCTTAATTACGATAAATCTATTGATATACCTTTTCAGCAATATAAGTTGGCTGATATGAAATGCCAATATTGCAGCCAAGATTTTACGTATTTCGGTTATCTTATAACGCACTTGAATCTCGCTCATCCGCAGGATAATTTCATTTGTGACGACTGCGGGGCTACTTTTAATAAAAAAAAATCTTTGGTAAATCACTTCAGATGTTTTCATCGAGAAGGCGGATATCCTTGCGACAGTTGTCAAATTATTTGCGATTCTCAACTGTCTCTCAGAAAGCACAAAAATGGACATCATTTTAGAAAATGTTGCTTTTGTGGATTGAGTTACGCAAGTAATTCGCTTTTAAAGCGGCACCTTAGAAGCGAACACTGTAAATTTGCCGATCGCATCTGTCCGTATTGTTCCAAACGATGTCTTTCCGCCCAAGGGGTTAAGCAGCATATAATTAAATGTAAGAGGAGGAAGCAACTCCCAATAGAAATTGATTCAACTTTTGACAATAACATCGAGCCAAAGAAAAAACAGAATCTTTCATCAATAAGGCAGAATATAATCAACGTTCTAAATATGTCAACGGCAGTGCCTTTCAAGTTTTTCGGGAAATTCACGTGCTTTTACTGTCCTTTGAAATTTTTGGAATTCGACGACCTTAAAGCTCATACAGCGCAAGAGCATCCATCTTGTGATTTGAATTCCCAAGCAATTAAAAAATGTAAAGGTGAACGCACTGTTATTAAGCTGGATATTGCTAATTTATCATGTAAAGTCTGCAACCAATCAGTCTCAGAGCTAGATGAACTAATAGAGCATATAATTACAAGACACAATGCTACGTACGATAAGACATTGAAGTGTTTTGATCCTTTTACAATAAGGAAGGATAATATATCGTGTACGTCTTGCGCAAAAGAATTTAGATACTTTGCACCGTTGTTGCGTCACGTGAATTCTGAACACGGCAAAAACAATCGGATTTGTGATATTTGTGGCCGGAGTTTTAAGTCAGTTGCCCATCTAAAGATTCATTTTTCATATGAGCATACTGGATCTTTCACTTGCGACGATTGTGGTGTTAATTATAAAAATCAATGGTGTCTTGGGAGGCATAAAGCAAAGTGCCACAATGTGAAACAGTTTAAGTGCAGCAAATGTTCGGAGATGTTTCAGTCGCCATACCAGATGCAGAAACACCTCATTGAGGTCCACAATATAGGGCACAAGTGTTCCGATTGCGGGCGCATGTTTACAAGGAATTCGTTCATGAAAGATCACATACGCAGAACGCATTTGAAGGAGAAAAACGTGCCGTGCTCGATTTGTAATGAGAAGTTCTTCGATAATCATCTGCTGAAGATGCATATGGTCAAGCATGAGGGAGAGAGGAAGTTTAGTTGCGATGTTTGTGGCAAGACTTTCTTGAGGCGGAGTAATTTGGCTTCGCATATGGCGATGCATAAAAAATATGGACACGTGCCCGCAACATATGTAAAATAATAATTTTTACTTTTTAACAACGCTTTAACTATATTTAGAATACTTAATATGATTACTTGTACTCACATCTAACACTACGAGGAAGTGAACCAAGAATACTGGCAGCATTTCCGCGTTGGATAGCTAGGATCCGTTGGCGGAAATAGCTGCCAGCGCTTGGGTTTTCAGTAACTCAATTATGATGCATATATAGTACTTTGTACAATCTCCGCGCCTCTGTGCCTCACGGGCCAAATGTCTTGATACCAAACGGGACGAAGGGGCAAGAGTCACTGAGACTGACATGTTTGTGATTTTTGCTGTCTGAGTCGTATATCCGAAGCAGCATCCCCAGTACCAACTGAATTAGTTTGTACACTAGAAGGAGCCTTTATTTTAACGTGGATTTACTGAAACATGCTATCAAAGGTTATTGTAATATAATCTGTTTTCATTATTTTGTGTCTGTATTTAATTCTATAAAAGTAATAACTGGTAGAGATGGCGAATATTTCCAAATAAGATCGATTTTTAAATCGATTCGAATCGTAACCTGATGAATCGATTCATGAAAAATCGATGTTTTTACAAATTTGTAATATTTTCAGTTCAGAGAATTCGATAATAACAATTATTTTTATTAATAATAATAATAAAGCTTTATTTATTCCGATTTTTTTTTTACATTTTGTTTTTGTATAAATAAGATTTTTAATTAAAACAGTTAATTCTAAAGTAAACTAAGTTTGTAAAATGAATACTGCTTATTGGTTTAATTCGGACCCCTTTCGGGTAAAAGCCTCCTCCATATTTTTTCATTGTTCTCTACCCTGTCCTGTTGTCATTCATTCCCTTTTCTCTCTTATCTCTTTTATGTCGTCGACTCACCGTCTCTTGGGTCTTCCGACTTGTCTTTTTCCTATCGGCCCTTTCGATTTTTTTATCTTCAGTGTCCATCTTTTGTCCTTTACTCTGCAGATATGTCCAGCCCACTGTCATTTTTGCTTTAAATCATATTCAAGAGCATCTGAAAGCTTTTAATTTTTTGTATTTTCTTTAGCTTTAAGATGCTTCGTTCCATTGCTCTTTGTGTTGATGTAATTTTGTTTTTTATTTTATTTGTGTAAACCCATGTTTGACTTCCGTATGTTAGGCTTGGCAGAAGGCATGTATCCATCACAATCTTTTTTGTGCCAAGCTGTAATTTCCTTTGAGAATTTCTTTTTGTGCCCAAAATTTTTTCCAAATTAAGTTCACTCTTCGGTCTACCTCTTCTTCATTGCTATTTCTGCTGAAAGAGACTTGTTTACCTAGATACACATATTCGTTGACGTATTCTACTTGTTTTATTGGTGTCCTGTGTATATTACTCATAAATTTAGTTTTGGACGATTCATAACCAGGCCGACGTTTTTGCTCTCTCTATTCAAGGTTTGTATCATGCACTCCAATCCGGCTGCTCTTTTCGCAAAAAGCATGATATCATCCGCAAACCTCAAGTGTGTCAAGTATTGATTCATGATCTCGGGACCTTTATTTTTCCAATATTTATTTCGAAAAACATTTTCTAGCACGGCTATGAACAGTTTAGGAGATTATTTTTTATTACAAAATATCAGATCAGGTATTTAAACCTAAGCTATATATTTTCTAAATGTATTTGTTACATTAAAAAGGTAAGAAAATAGATAATATAGCTTATAGTTCCCAATATCAAAGCTTTATTAAAACAACAGTCTGTCAAGTCTACTGGGATCCAAACGGTTCCGCTCATCATTTGCGATGTTGCGGGCAATTAAAAAAAGGAACATATTATGATCCCACGACACTCATATACATCACGGCTATTGAGTGAATATGGTGATAGAGTTTTTTTTATCTTGCCAGTAAAGTATAGGATCATACTTTAGGTGCACAACTTTTTTTTGCTATCGAGTCTGCGGCACACAAAAAGTCTGCATTGTGCGCAAGATGTCTTTGACAGATATTTCACAGACTCAACGCACACGACGTACACTTACGCTTTTTGTCGGCAGAACTGTAGGGATGTACACGTAATTTAAGTACTGAGATTGCGGTGTATTATTTCGTACTTGAGATATAAAAAAGAAGAAGAAATAGAGAATTTTGGCTTCATCCTATTCTTTCAGAACGATTATTAAAGGGACTGTTTCATAGTAAACATTCAGTTCTAAAACTATATCCAAATAAATTTGTACACTTCATCCCACAATTTTCATTTTAAATTTCTGTCATGATACTCTGCCAAAGATGTGTCATACAGTGCTGGTCTGTTTTCTATTTCTCGAATCAACATCGATACATCGATGTCTAGCGCCATGATACACGTCAATCACTAGCAAGTGCAGACGACGGACTAAATTGAGCTTCGTCTGCGTTAGCGCGTGTTAACGCGAACGTTATATGTTTTTGGCGCACTTTTTGTACGGCACGGTCTGTCAGATCTACGAGGATGTTTAGTGTGTCAGACTTTTTGCGCGTCGTTTGCGGTACTGCATATAATTCTATATGTTTTATTATCACAGACTAAAAAGTGCGTCACGGATAGTCTGTCGTCTGCTATAGGCCATAATGTTTAAATTCTTCGTTTAAGGCCTGACTTTCCAGTGCAAGTGTATTACATGTATAGAGTTGCTTTTTGACAAGCAACTTATGAAATTTTTTTTTTTTATTACAGTCCCTTCTAATGCGTCGAATTCTTCACTATTATTTTGTGGATGTTGTAGCTGTGATTGCATATCAAAAATTGAAGTATTTATTCTATTTCTTGCTCGAGAACAGGCTACACAGTCGCAGCAGCTAACAGATGAACTTGTTCAATATTTAAAAATCTTTTCTTTAAACCGTCCATAATTAAAGACACAAATCATCATCATTATTGTTATCATTGGTGCCTGGAAGAACCGGAGACCTCATGGTGGTTAGCGATCATTTCTGCTACCATCTTTCGTACCCTTTCTTTTATTTTTGTGGCCTCGTTTTGATCGTAAAGACCGTGTTATAAGCTTCTGGCAACAGATCTGATGCTTCTATAAGTTTCTGAGACGCTTCTTTCAAGCACCTTGTGACAATAATTTCAGAGGTCCCAGTTATATATTTTAGTCCTCACATTGAAGAGGTTATTGTTTCAAAAGGTCGTAAAATCTGACAGAGCTGTTTCTATAATCTTCTGGAATGATTGTCGGTAAACTTTGTTCAACAAAACCTAAAGTTGCTCGGATCGCCTCTCCTAGTTGTACGAAACGTTGAGGCATGAAAAATATTGAATTCCATTGGGTTTCAACCTTTTGTATCAGATGTTTCGGTTGCTGGCCTTGTTTTTTTTATTTAATATTTTTGTAGTATTTCTGAAGACACGGTGCTTTTCTTGACGTGCGCAACAATCCGTTTCACTTTCTCCAATTGCAGCTTTTTGATTTTAGCGCTCTCTTAATCACAAAATTTAGGATGTGCGCATAGGAGCCAAAATGTTTCCATGTCAAAGTTTCTTTCACTGCTTTTGCAATAGTTTTAACGTTATCTGTTATCATCAATATTTTCTGATGTGTGATGCTAGCTCTTCCGTTAAATAATGCCGCGTTAGGGCTATGTAGCTCTCCGTTTTTAAGGACTTCCACATATCTGCAGTCAAACAAATGCTCTGAACATCAAAACGCAGTTGAGCTCGTATTGAATCGAACAACTTTGTATAGACCTCTTGCATTACTGAGTTTGAAAGAGTCTTCCGTGTGGGCAGCTGATATTCCGGTATCCACCGGCAGAATTTCCTCCACAATCGAAAATGGATGAAAACTGTCACAGCACAAATCAAATAAATCTAGTTTTGTTTTTTTTGTTCCTCATTTATCTTTTAAATTATAAAATTGTCAATTACTTTTTGTCGTTTTGCCCTACGCTCTGAACTGGTGGTAGCCGTTGCACCTTCCACCAGCATCGCAAGCTGGTGGAAGAACCATCTAAATCAGCTTGCGGCAAAGCATTATGTTGTTCAGGTGGATAGTGTGTGTGCATCATTACAACAAAATCAAACAGAAAAACGGACGAAAGCGGACAAACCTACCTACTCTTTGTTTATGTTTATGTCTGTATTATAGTCTATGAATTGAGGGTAGTCTATTTAAAATATGTGAACCGTCGATGCATCGTCGACCGCGTGATTGAACTGGTCCGTTCATTCAACGCCCATCGCTAGCCGTAACGCGTAACGTTACGAAGCGGTTTAACCTCCCATAAGAACTTAGAAGGTATCACTAGGTTGGAAAGAATTAAGGAATGGCAAGCTAGGCAAGTAAAAATTTAAGTTACGTTATTGGTGAAATCCTCAAGACCGTATTCGTATTAGGCCCGGTACATCGGTCTATTATTCTGCCATTGACAGTGGTGTGCTGCGGCATAAGCCCCCTCTATATATCTAATGTCGATCTATAATGTGTTGTAAATTACTTGCATTTTTTTTAATATCATCGGTAAATGATATAACGAACGAAAAGGGTGTGTGTGCGTAAGGCGAGTGAAACAGAGGAGAGACTTTTCGCTGTCTTTCGTTCGCCGCGTTGTTCTTTGTATTATGTGTATAGTTATAGTAGAAATATTACTAACCCAGCCTTATCGCTAATAATTAAATAAAACACTGTTTTGAGGTATTCCTTATATTATAACAACATTAAGTAGATATTCCAATTTGTTGTGACCCCTGATTTGTCGTTTAATTAAATGTGTTTATTACATAATGCTTGATTGATGAATGAATTGAATAAATAAATAGATTTTACAATCGTTTTTGTTTCAATTTCCTCTTATCTCTTGATAAACTTTCTTCTGATGGTCTTTTTGATGGCAACATAAAAAATGTTTTACTTTAAGTTTGTTTTAAGTAAAAAAAAAATAAGCCTTAATAATTGCTGTTTTACATAAATCAAATCAAAATCACTTTATTCATCTAAGTCAAGGAAATCTTAGTGTCAAGCTACGTCTTACACTCGCGATTTGGATCTCACTTTGTGTTAGTGTGCGTGCATTGCTCAAAATAAAGGTTCACTGTCAACCTCAATAATTCGACGTTTTCACACCTGTCACAGTCTTTCTAGAAATAATCTAAGCCTTTGTCATTGGCTGTTTTATAGTGACTGACCGAGGGTTGCGGCAAACGCTCATCTTCCAAAAATTATTTAAATTGGTGGAACAATATTATGGAGGTCTACAATGCTGGTCTGACTGTCTGACTGAGTCGTAAATTACTTGGAACTAATAATAATACCTAAAAATTTTGCCCAAAAGAATTTCAAAATGTCCGATTAAAAATTCAATGTTAGAATTGGGGGCGTCTTTACTTACTCTTAAATTAAAAAATCTGAAATTAAATTTGTAATCAATATTTAAAACGATGCGGGACTCGAACCCGTTTCGTCCGAGCGCTCTTACAACTGATCCAACCGTTCGAGTGACGCATGGATTGTAAGCTTTAGAATGTCTTATTCAACTCTGGCACAATGATCCCAGAAGTGAGGGATATCACTTAAAATTTCACAAACTGTTTAAAAAATCTTAATTAAAAGAAAACTAAA
Organism: Leptidea sinapis; assembly: GCF_905404315.1. Classification (NCBI taxonomy): domain Eukaryota; kingdom Metazoa; phylum Arthropoda; class Insecta; order Lepidoptera; family Pieridae; genus Leptidea; species Leptidea sinapis. The sequence continues at coordinate 5,795,442 of NC_066293.1, read as the reverse complement.
CTAATTCATTACATATAATTAATATTTTTTAAGCCTTATTTCACAAAATAAAAGACATTTATGACGATGATTTAAGGAGAAACTTCTAGCCTCGCACGGCCACTGTGTGTGGTGTTTTCTAGAAGCTTAGGGTCATTCAATTTCGAGCATACTCCCAACTTCCAAAATCATATAAAAGGCATTAATTTTCTCTAAATTGATTCCTTTACAATTCTATTTGATGTCATTTCTAATATACTAGATACTACTACTACTGCTTCAGAAACAAATGGCGCTCTGAGAGAGAAGAAGCGGCGCAAGAAACTCTTATAGCTTTCTTTTTTTGTCCTTTTTTTAAATGAAATATATATAGGACGGAAACGCATCTCTTGACCCCTTTGTGTTATGGATGACTCATCTGAATTGTCGTTACGTGAGCCTTTTTCCCGTTTGCATATAAAAAATACACCGCCATCAGGTGGAGCGTCTGCTCGTTTTTGAGCCACTTGTTCCGATCAAAGATAAATCGTAAGATAATATTTACATAATAATAACAAAAATTCAAAATTGCATAATGTAATTGAGTTTGAATTACAATAATATTAACGTTTCAACAGATCTTGCAGATGTTAAAGGCGAGAAAAGCGAAGTAAATATTAATTTCTTTGCAGGACCCTTAGTTCCTCAAGAGGGCAAGCAAAAAGAACTATCAGAAAAGTTGACTATCAAACGTCGCAACATTGAAAATATCTTACTTTATAGCAACGCAACTCCCTTCCTGTTCTACAAGGGACACTATAGGTGCTTTTACTGCAGACAAATTATGAAAGACCCGGTAATATTACGTGAACATACAGCTAATGTCCATCAATATGTAAATCTTGAAGCTATTGTCTACGATAGAACGAAGACGTATCATAATAAAGACGCAGCTACCAAAATTGATGTCACAGATCTGAAGTGTCGTCTCTGCTTTAAGTCTTTACTGGATTTGGATCAGTTTATTCATCACCTTACAATCGCTCATGATATGGAATACGATATGACTGTTTCAAACTGTCTTTTGTCATTTAAGCTGGATAAATATCAATCAACGTGCTCAATCTGCAACATGAAATTTGTCTTCTTCGAGTACCTTCTTCGCCATGCAAATAAATACCATCTGTCTCACGACTATATTTGCGACGTCTGCGGTACGAGTTTTCAGGGGGAGAATCATCTGCAAATGCACAACAGATATTATCATAAAGAGGGTGGCTATAAGTGCGATCATTGTGGCATAAACTTTGCAACCCTTTCGAAGAAGTTCTTACACGAAAGAAACGTGCATTTAGCCCATCAGATGGCTTGCCCGTATTGCACAGAGACGTTTAAAAGTCCGTACTTTAAGAAGTTACATTTGGCGAATGTACACGGTGTTGCAGAGTTGAAAATTAAGTGCCGCTTTTGCGCAAAAGTTTTTCCCCAGCAAAGTTTGATGTCGAAGCATATGCGGCGAGTACATTTGAAAGAGAAAAACGTGGAATGTCCCATCTGTGGGGACAAGTTTTTCGAAGCCCATGACGTGAAACTTCACATGTTGAAACATAGCGGAGATAAAAAATTCGTATGTTCGGTCTGCGGCAAGCAATTTGCCAAAATAGGAAATCTGAATCAACATTTGACCATACACAATGGCAAGAAACCTTTTGAATGCAGTATTTGTTTGAACGAATTCGCTCATCGCTCTAATTTGAATTTCCATATGAAATCGAATCATCCGGAGCATTTGAGTGAAAAAAATACATGTATGGGTAAAACTAGAAATGAAGTAGTTGAGTTGGCCGTGCCTCAAGATATTGGTCACAATAATTTATTCAAACAGCTTGGATGAATCTGTGTGATCGTGTTTACTAACATATTAAAAATAGACATCAGTTCAATCAATTCTTATATACATATTGCGATGGCAATATGAAAAAATTTTGGTATATTTATAGGCAGTAATTACTAGCACTTCAAAATGTTGCAGAGAAAATTTACTTCTACCCTCTGTTAAATGTTTTTTATTTTAAACTTTTAAGATAATTACCTGATGAAGAAAGAGCCTCTCTATAGTTTTTAAAAGGTGTGACGTCACTACCGTTGACTTACTGGTGATCATTCGATAATTCGATCATCGAAAGGAAACTGCAACGAGTATTTATTCGTTCGTATATTCCACGGGCAGCGTAACGACGTGCCAGAAAGGTCCGTACCATACGACAGCTCGAGCACGATTCGTATGCCATGTGTCGACAGTGTATATTTATAGGGCTCGGCGCACGTGCACATGTTTACGATTAATGCTTTCTAACAATCATTTCACATCAAAATGTAACGAAATCATGATTTGTGAAATTAAAGACGAAATGTAGAAACTTATAGCTAGTGCATGTTTTAGTGTCGGTGCTTGCGATGATGATGTCGTCATCGGGATCGACTACTGTTTTACAAAACTAATAATATTCAATCCGATATTTTTGCAATGTATGTATTTTTTGTTAACGTAATGTTTAAGTGATTGTGAGTCTTTCAATGACATAAATAAGATCAACGAGAAACCTTGTGTATGCATGAACATTGTTTCCTGACTACCCTCGTTATGAAAATAAACTTATTGTCATTTCAGGGACTAGGGCTGGTCAGGACTCAAGAAATGCTATAACTGAAGCCTTTAATGGTTTTCCTGCAACGAGTCAACGGAAATCTGACTTGACGGTTAAAGAAAAACGGTGCGCTATGCGTAATAATGTAATACAAGTCCTCATAAAGTCCACAGTAATGCCGTTCCGATGGCTCAAAAGTTCCTACCGCTGTTTTTATTGCTACGATATCTTTCAAGAGCCATCCGAGTTGAAAGATCATCAGCAAATACATTCAGGAGATGATGTGAAAGTGAATGCCATGAATAAGTATTGGGAACCAGTTGTCTATATTGATATATCGAATCTCACTTGCAAATTATGTCCGGAGAATATCAGTGATCTGTACGACTTAATTGACCATTTAGTTGAGAAACATGGTGTTGCTTACAATAAAGATATTGGATTATGCATGATACCATTCAAGTTAGACAATTTATCATTGAATTGTTTGACTTGTGGCGCAATTTTTTATACATTTGGACCTTTGCTGCACCATACAAATAAGGACCACAAAGGAGTCTCAGCGATTCTCTGCGATGTCTGCGGACAACATTTCAAAGACGCCAACCTACTGAAACTGCACATGAAAACTGTGCACGAAAATAACGGGTTGCTGTGCCAAGATTGTGGGGATAAATTTGAGTCGAGGTACAAGTTGAAAAGTCATCAGAAATATGAGCATAACGTGGACAAGAAATATAAATGTATGGAATGTCCGCAGATGTTTCAGAGTCATTACAAACGATCGAGGCATATGGCTGTTGAGCACAAGACAAGAGAGGAAGTGAAATGCCCGCATTGCCCTAAAACTTTTGTTTTTCGGAGTATGATGATGACTCACCTAAGAGATACGCACCTCAAAGTAAGGAATTACATTTGCAGCGTCTGTGGTTGGAAGGCTTTTAATAGTAATAGGTTGAAGAATCATATGTTTAAGCATAGCGGGGAGAAGAACTTTAAGTGCGATGTGTGCGAGAAAATGTTTAGTACTCGTAAGATTATGCGCGCGCATTTTATAAGAATGCACAAAAGTATTCAGAGTCAACCAGTTCCGTATGATCCTTATGGCGATTGAAGAGTAGAATTTTTCGTCGTTGGATCTATCATCAGTTTTTTATGTATGACCTCATTTATATTGAGTCAATCTTAAACTTATCGATGTCTGTCTGCTTTGAAATTTAAACTTTAATTAATTATAATCTACTAAATACAAATACAATACAAAATTCGTTTATTTCTCCCAATTTGTAGTAAGTATTTTGCAAATAGACAGCAATAATTATTTGTACAAAATTTTAACTTAAGTTGGGAGATAGATTGGGACAGCTCAAACTTAATATAACCTATAAGTGTCCTGGCTCCCCCCATTCTTAAGTTCCACCTATTATTAGGACTAAAAATAAAATATGTTTGTGTTTACGTGTGATTTTGTTTGGTCTCAAGTATCCTAATAGTCATCTATTTAAACGGAGTCAAAAGGTGTTTTAGAAGGTCATAATCCTCTCTGACCGAATGGAATGATGTCAAACTTTATGACCTTGTGGATTTGGCGTGCAACTTCAATGTCTGCTTCCACAAGGATGGAAGACTTGGGATTCCCGCCTCTCCCTGTGTTAGAGATCCTGATTCAGATCAGGATTCTTTGGTCTCCAAGTGTTTGGAGTTCTCCCTCCCCTAGTTTCTAGATTACCTCCTTGTGGAAATAGATAGAATAAAATTCCGACACATCGATATATTATTTCCTTCCAATGAGCTGAAGTGATGAAGTATCTTATCTTATAAATCCACAACTCAGAGTGGGAAGATATCCGGAGGAGAACCGATTATGGAACCAAACAGAAACCCCATCCAAAATCTCTCTTTCTATACCAAACCAATGAATTCTCGTAGAACTTCTTGGTTTTTATACTCCTTTTCATTCGATATTCCTTTCCTATCAAGAAGATCTGTTCGAAAAACCTTGAAATCTCCGATGTGGAGAATCGATGAGAAGAACCCGATCCTATCTTTACGTTTTCATGCTTGTGTGACTTTATATAATATAGTATATTTCATTACGAGTGCGGAAAGCCTCTCATAGCAAAGAGTTCCGACAAATGTCTACTCGAACCGAGGCGCAGCTGAAGGTGAGGTTTGACAGTCGGAACAAGTTGCAATGACGGTTCCGCACGTGTACTGAACAACTATTTTTAATATAGTTGCGCAAATTTTAAATTAATAGAATAATAAAAACACAATACACTCAACTAATTAATCATTTTTTTCTTATAAAACTTATAATTCACATATAAGTACATTGAGACAAACTATTCTTAAATTCGTATGATTGTTCATGTATATTTGTCAAAGGTGTTATACAGTGGCGTTTGCTAGTTGATGTAATTGGATCTGCTGAATTATCATTATCAACGAAAGTTCTCTTCAGTATTGTCATGTAAAGGAGACGGACTGGCCGTTAAATCAATGGATTGTGTGATTTTTTTCCCAGTTTTAAGTTTGTTGTTTAATGAATCAGCAATATAGCCTTTTGCAACTTTGCCTGACTTCCAAACTCCTAGTCTCTTTAAGGACGTCAAATTGGCTCCTGGATCTGCCAATAATGTAGCAGAGGTCAGCATCCGGCAAACCAAGAAACGTAGCTTTTTTTTTGGCATATTACCAAATTTGTTTATCCCGATTGCTTGAGCTGTACACTTCCCTTTTTGATAATTTTGGAAAAAACGGCCGGTTTTTGCTGTTTGGGACCGCTGATTCATATATTTTTGCACTATTCTAAGAAAATCTCCTTCAACTACAAAGCTTCTCGGTATCTTATTTTTTATATTCGGAATCTTGATTAGTAACATTTTTCAATGGGCTTCAATATCTTTTAAAGTAACTCCTCTCTCTGCGGCAAAATCCAACAACGCTAAAAATTAGCGCAACCTACAAAAAAAGGGACTTGATTTATCTTTTTTAAAATTAATATATTGACTATATTTTGCGATTTCGAAAAGTGAATACTTAAGGAAAATTAGTATTTATTAATAAATTACCTTTGTGGCTAAATAACGATCATCGAGAGCTTCGTTCAAAAACCTTTCCACTTCATTCGATTTTAATATTTTAGACTATTTAGTTGTAAAACCGTCTGACTGTCGTTTTAAGAAAGCATTTAGTTTTGGGTATTCACTTATATCCATGTTGTTCCTTATTTTCAGGATACTTTTTATCATCGAAAACCTCGACCATAACGTAGAAGGTTTTAATTTTGCTGAGAGGTCGGAGAAGTATGCCAACATAACATTTTCTGAAAAACTATTTGCTTTTTTCTCTTCTATATGTAGCGACTTTTTGATTGTTCCGGTAAAATGTTCTCCGAAGCATTTTGTGCCATTATACTAAGTTCTGGTGGTGTTTATTCAGATAAAATATAATCGAAAGTCGTTTTGTGCAACAAACAACTAAACTCGCAAAGAAAATTTTTGGAATATGGCGCCAACCGTAAAAGAATATATTTAAGATATTTTTTGTTTTCATCACCCAATCTGGGTAGGCAAAGGGAACTGCCGATGCCGGTCTTTAGTAGATTTTTTATTGATATGAAATGAAAATGAAATTTAATGAGATGAAATGAAATGAAACCCAACGTAACTCATTGAATCAAATCATTAAATCTGGTAATGAAACAAATTAGTAGCTTCTTTTTAGAAATATATGCATGAATCATAAAAACTTCTATGAATTTTTTTTGCAAAAACTTCGTGGTGGGTTTTTTCTTTTCAATAGACATTATTTTGACAGTAGGGACAGAGAACGCACGAGTTCGGAAAAGGTAAAGAAAAAGCTCGAGTATGTTATAGCCCACATTCCGAACGCTATACGTTCCTGCATTACGCCACTTTTTGAGCAACTGTATTAAAATAGTACATTACGATACGAGTACACAATGTAAGTCGTTGGATGACCTACATGCGCACGAGTATCGTATACTACTTTTCCTATTAAGTTGCGCAAAGTTCGACCACTACAATTATGATGCGAAGCGACTGATACTTTGACGTTCATTGTCCGTCTTAACATAATGGCAGAATACAAAACACAAAACGCACGTTTTGACAGGTCCATTCCAGACGACAAATGTATACAAACCGGCGCGAGCAAGAGCGTTCGGTCTCGGGGAGACAGTGTTGCTCGCACGTGTTAATGCGAAGAGAGTAACAGAGATATAATAAGACTCTTATACATTCCCGCACGCTCACCACATTCCCGCACGCTCAGCTAATGTAGCCCGCACGCTCTTGTCATCGTGTGGGAAACTGGTACTTTGCGAACTCAAATGCATGCGCAAAATTGAACTTTGCGCACGATAATAGGAAAAGATATTATTCATCGATTCATACAATTTGGGAATGGGAGAGACTCTGACGCAGAGGATATCCAGGAGGTATGTGATCTATAAGAGTATCTTTCTAAAGCTACGTCCTCTCATAAGTCATGTTGAATAGGCTACCACAACCGAGTGTTGCACTTGAGGTTTTGAACATCCCATGATGTTAATAGCCCATCTCAGCTTATTTCTCCAGGTTATGGAGGGTATTGTTCCTATGTATGTTCTCTATCTATGTTGTAGGAAAATGTTAACCAGACTGACAAAAACTAAGAAATAGTATTCACGGGATACAGACCAGATATGCTACATCAACACAATTTTTCATGCAAATCATCAATAATTCAAACATTGTTTGATTAAAAAAAATAAAAGCCATGTATTAGAAAAATCTTTATTGTTATTTACGTAAGAACAATAAAAAACATACGCAATAATTTTGCTAAGTCTGCCATGTCCTATTCCCAATGTTCTTTTGAGAGACTTTACAAAAACAACTGTTTATTTAAACGTTTGCCTTTCAGTCTGTTTGGTTGTTTGTGCCGCTCTAGAAACTTTCAGATGGGACTGAAGTTCCCACCATGGCTAAGTATTTGTATGCAATTGTATCAAGCTTAGGGAGCTGAATCTTCAGATCATTCCAAATTTCTAAAGCTTTCTCATTTAATCTGCCTACTGGGCTTCGTAAGTTAATAGATAGTTCATCTGAAATAGAATCATCACTTTTCACCGTTTTCCAGTTCTTTCTGACTAATTTGTGGTAATCTTACCACAGAGGAAATTTTTATTCTGCTTTGTCAGACAGATCTGACGAATCATATTCCACGAACTCATTTTGTACTTTATTTTTCATCATTTCTTTGATTGTTGAAACAGCCATGGAGCAAGCGAGTGAGTCCGAGAAATGCATTTTCTTAAACCTGGGGTTCAAGATTGTGGGTATAGCGAGTTACTCTCTCTATGACACACATCCTCTTGTCAATATCTTTCAAGATCAATGACTGCAATTCTTGGGCAAGAGACTCTTCCACTTTAAGAGGTTTAACATTCAAAAGAAAACAATGGATAAGTGGTATTACTTTGCTGCTAGTGCAGTACTTATCACCTGACACTTCCTTAGTTGCAGCTTCAATCGGTCGCAGAATTTGTAAAACCGAAGAAAGAATAGATAATTCTGACGCAGTTAGCATCGGTGGTGCATTTTTATGAGGAATGATTATATTATTGACGACGCTGCGAAGCTCCAGAAATCGCTCGATCATATAATAAGTGCTGTTGGTCGTTATACGGCCGAACTATAGTCCGGTGTGCGTGGGTGGCCGCCTCGCACCATTTGGTCCGCCGTCGTACTCAGTACAGTCTGGATAGTCATAATAATAATTTTGTGCAGTGGACAATGCGACATACCGTCGAATATGGTCTGGTACCAGACCGCGTCCGATGGTTCGGCTGGACCAAACCCGATCATCTGTTTAGGCTATAAAATACACGTGTCAGTACACTGAGGCGGCTTTTCTTTGGTGGTAAACCGGCAACGCTGCCTTATGATATTGAAATATCCATGTTCATTGAATTATTGACCCAGTGACACTATAGTACAATACGTTCAAATTTGGTCAAAATGAAAAGTTTACTTTTTGCCAAAACAAATGCACGGATTTTTTCATTTTTGGTATATCGTCAGGAAACATGCTTACAAGTATGTACCTACATTTATTTCATGTCCATTGTTGGTTGATTATTATTAAAATAGAAGTTGTATACTGTTCTTCCACTAGCTGAAAGCGTAAAATGGTCCAATCTTTTTACGATCCCATATTTTGTTGAAAATCGATTAGGTGTAGGATACCTCCTTTGACTCTATTCATTCGAAATTTTCGAAATAGTTTTAACAGAAATTCCTATAATTTTGGCCTTCGTTAACGTTACATTTACATAAACGTAATAAAAAAATTAACAAATTGTCTTACTGTAAGTTGACGATATTGTAATTTCAGTAATTCGTCATAAATGTTCCTCCCATCTCTATGATTCAAAGACAAAGTAGCGAAGCGAAACTTCACAATGTTATGTTTATATTTTATCTTTTGCAGTTGCATTTAAATCATTCAGTAATAGCTTTTATTAATGTAATTCATAGCCTGTGTAGTCAACAAGCATCAGTACCGCTGTAGGTAATAATCTTCGAGCAGTACTCGCATTAAGCGTTGTTCGTATTTATAATGGAAATGTGTTTCCATATTTGTCTTATTTTTCTCTGGATCACAAAAGTAAGCTTCGCAATTGCAATGGTCTTCAAATTCAAGAGTTGCTGTATTTTTTGACTGTCTTATTATATTTTCATTTCTCCAACGCAAAACGTTTTCATCTACCTTTTTTTTGCAGCTGCACTGGTATGAAGCCTGTGCGGTTATTGCTCCTTTTCCAGTGCATTTATTTTGTTGCTCCTGCAAAGTATAGTTACATTCGATTTCATAATTAACTTTTTCACGATGATGGAATCATAGTCGCCGTCACCGAGTCTATTTTATTTTAGTCTGTGTGTTTGTATACTTTTTACGAAACCTTTTGCTATTATGTCGGCTTCCATAGGGTTAGCACTATTACGACAGTTCTTGAAACATCTGTAACTTTGACTGCTTGCACATATGCAGCGTATAAATTTCAAACGCGAATAAATAAAAATATTATTATTAATTAAATATAATATTATTCGGTTTCGTACAAGAATGTGAAATGGAAACAAAAACTTTTGTGCATACTGTACATTGCACAAATGACATTCGAGCTAAGTGTCATGTTGATTTGCCCCAGTTATATGTTGTATAATTAAAAAATAAAATGTAATTAAAAAAATCTTAAAAGGGTTTTTGTTGATTTGCTCAGGTTTTAATTTACCGACACTCCATGGACGTAAGTAGTAAGAATCAACAAAATCCAAATCGCCACAAAGAAACAGACATACACATATACTGTGAAACATATCTAAACTAATACTAGTGGACCCGACAGACGTTGTCCTGTACACACGTCTTAAATTTGAAAAATCTGTCCAACCGTTAGGAGGAGTTCATGAGCATGAATTATATTATACGGACGGAATTGAGAATCTAAACCAATCTTAAATTCACTGGAACACACAAAAAAAACCATCAAAATCTGTCCAGCAATTTGGGAGGTAGTTCAATTGTGAATCTAAATCATTCTCGAATCCACCTGAAGATACACAGAAAGTTTCATTAAAATCGCTCCAGCCATTAAGGAGAAGTTCAGTTACAACAGACGCATAAAAGAAATATATATATTAAGATTATAAAGACGTAAAGGTGATTTTTTAAGTTGGGACTAATGGCTCTGGATCTACTACAGAACCGGTTTCGATTTTTAATGATTTCGAATTCTTTTACTAATAGAAACCACGTTACTTGTCATAGGCTTTATATTTTAACCAGAAAAATGAAAATACCTGTTCGTAGTAGTCCGATTGCCAAAGTAAGTTGTAGAAAAAATAGCCGAACAAACACGTTTCTTACTAACGCTACTCAAACGATGAGAGATATATTATTGAGTTCTAGAGAAAAGTTGTAACTACTACCCCACCTACTACTTACTATCCATTCGGAAAAGAATGCGTCAGACCTGAGAAGTTCGTGCGTATAAAAGCTTTTTTTTTTCTTAAATAAAATTTCGATACAATAATTTAAATAAATAACCTAAATTATAAAGTGCCATTCCCAATCTGCGGTATAATTAAGAAAGTCAGTTGTGTTGTAGAAACCTAGTTTATCTACGCCATAAATGATAGTGGTACTCAAATACGATGTTATGAAGCGATAGTGATTTTTAGTACATTTAAAATAAGGCCAAAAGTTATTTTATGACTGTTTATTATAATACATTGGTTAAACCGCGGTGCAGGGCTAGTCTAACAAAAAACTTTACTCTGAACATGTATTGTCGTTTATTTGCAGATTGTGTTCGGAAGCGCAGGAGAATTTTTCGGCGTGAAATGCCGCAGGAACACAAGGAGCTTTATACAATACGAAACAACGTCACAGCTGTACTCCTTCGAACGACCTTACTTCCATTTAGGTGGCTAAGAACATGCTTCCGGTGTTTCTACTGCTATGAAATGTTCGATGTTGTAGATAAACTGCGGTCCCATCAGATAAAGCACACTGAAAACGATGTCGAAAGGGCAATGGGTATGTATTGGGAGAAAACAGTTTATGTCGATACTAGTGACGCGTTTTGTAAAATATGCGACAAAAATATCGATAATTTACACGCTCTAGTGTATCACTTGGTGTCAGAGCATAGCTTGGCGTTCGATCAAAGCGTGGGACTAGGAATGACGCCATTCAATTTGACAATCTCTCATTGCATAATCTGTGGGCTGACTGTGAAGAATTTTCCCGCGCTTTTAGTGCACATGGCAGATCAACATAGTAAGCTTAATAATCTGTACTGCGACTTATGTAAAGTGAAATACAGAAGTTTTAACGATTACTGTGTTCATATTAAAAAGGAAAAACGCGAAGTGGAATGTGTAGAATGCAATCAAAGAGTTCGAACTGATTCATATAACGAGCACATGAAAGTTGTACACGAAAAAAATTATAAATGTTTAACGTGCGCAGAATATTTCAAGACCACGTACCAAAGATCGTTGCATATGTCTTCGGTACATAGGCGCAAATGTTTGCGCAAGTGTCCTCACTGTCCACGAATGTTCGTCTTCCCTAGCAACATGTCAAGACATGTGAGAGAGTCGCATTACAACGAGAAGAACGCTATGTGCCACGTATGTGGTTTCAAAACATTTAGTGGTCACAGATTAAAAGTACACATGACGAAGCATAATTCGAGCAAGAAGTACATTTGTCCTTTCTGCAATAAACTGTTTAAAACTGAGAAATATATGCGCGATCATTGTGCTAAAAGTCATACGAAATGATGTTATCCCTGAGTTTAAAACGAAGTTGTCTATAGTGTTTTTTTAATCGTATCCGACAGAACGGATTTAATCCCACGGAAATCTCAATCCAGAAGATATTTATAGAAACTGTCTAAGGAACCATTTGATCTTTTTTTGTATGTAATATTTTGGTATTCTATTGGTCAGTGTGAATTTGGGGATCGACTCAGTTCAATATTTTTTTTTTTTTGAGAGTAGGAAATACGGTTACGTCTGAAACCTCCTCTGTGCTGTTAGCAGCCCTGGCTTTCACAGCGAAGTAGGACGTGGGCCGTGGAGGCCGCAAAGACTACGCAACAACAGTCGCGGGGACTCGAACCTCAGACCGGCTGTGTGCTTGTGGGAAGAAGAGGGTTCAATATCTATATGCAAATAAAATTTCATATTTATATTATTTTATTTTATTCGGAAAACTTCCAGTTTACACCAAAACAGTTTTCACATGTATGTGTACAAGAGCAATTATCGTAATATATAATAAGAAAAATACAGTAACTTAGAATTAAAATACTTCAAGAATTCTATAATAATATATCGAAATCTTTTCAAGGACCAATTAAAATTAAATAGGGTTTCTTACTCTAAACTACTAAAGAACATAAATTAAGGACATGAACATAAAATAATATTAATAGTCAGAACATTGGGTCAGAGTTATAGTTAATTCAAACTTACATTATAATTTGCTAAACCAATATTTTGAAAGTAATGATTTAATAGTGTTAGGCTTAGAGTTAAATATATCAAACGTGTTGAAGTCAGGAAAGTCAATTAAATTGTTAAAGACACTTGCAGATCGTATAAAGAATGAGTTATTTCTATAATTAGATGAGTTATGACTAATTTGTCGGGCAACTGGTTGTCTACTTATCCTTAGAGGAACTCTGAGGTTTACGAGTGAAAGGAGATAAGGGGAATCAATTGTAGATTGAGCAATTTTAACTAGAGTAGTTATATCAGCAATCCTCCTTCTTTCTTGGAGCGACCTCTCCAAAATGTAATGTTTTTTGTGTACGTATGTATGTATATGTGATTTTTTTTGCGCCTTAATGAGTAGTCGTTTTAAAAGGATTTACACTTATATTGTAGAAGTATTAAAAATTTGCGCTGAATAGTTTATATTCTATATATATGTATTATACTGTGGGTTCCATACTTGAGAGCAATACTTGAGGTTACTACACACGTAGGTGCAGTATAAAATCTTTATGTTTGAAAATTGCGAGCTAGATTTTTTTTATAAATCCTAAAGCTTTATTAGCTTTTTTAATTATGTGATCAATATGTTTTTCGTATGTTAATAGATGCTCAGATCGCGTATTTCATCAACACGATTTAGTTCGTGGTTTTTAGTTTATAATTCAATTGTATCGGTTTCTCTTTTCGACTAAAAATCATGTAGAAACATTTCGATACATTTAAATCGAGCTTGTTAGTGTGCAGTATTGTTCAAATTTAGTCAAGTCTTGTTGTAATAGGTGGCAGTCATCAGGGCTGTTAATTTGTTTGTAAATTTTTACATCATCAGCAAACATCAAAAAATTTGAGTTCGTAAAACAGGTGTGTATGTCGTTTACAAATTTATGAAAAGGAGTGGGCCAAGAAGAGATCCCTGTGGCACGCCAGAAGGAATTGTGTACCACTTCAAAACGTAGCCGTTTACCCCCACAGCCTGTGATCTTCTATCAATATAAGAAGTAAACCAACGGAGTACATTCCCGTGGATACCTGCTGAGTATAGTTTCTTCAAGAGTAGGGAGTGGTCGATACAGTCGAATGCCTTACTTTAGTCAGTAAATTCTACTTTAACCCCCCCCCCCCCCCATCCATTCCTGAGGATGTATATTCAGTAAATGACAACAAGTTAGTCATGGTGGATCGATTTTCTATGAATCCATGTTGCTGGTGTATAAATACGTTCGTAATGCTGAATAGGTTTGGGAATGAACTATGTGTTCCAAAATCTTGGCAAAGATACACAATTAAGAAATTGGCCTATAATTTTTTACATCATTCTTAGCACCATTTTTGTGAACTGGAGTAACTAATGCAGATTTCCAAGTTTTAGGGACTATACCTTCTTCAATTGATCTTCTATATAGTATAGTTAGTAGAGGTGTGATTAAATTTTTGCAACCTTAATAATAAACATTGGTGGTAGTTCATCAGATGTGAGAAGTCTATATATTTTTCCAGGGTCTATTTCTATATCGCACAAAGACTGAGCTCTATGTTCAAAATGCGGGGTATTGTGAGTTCTGTTAGCATCGGGAGTAGAAAGAAAATTAGATTGAAAATACTCAGCAAAGAGGTTACATACGGTTACTCCACTATCAGCTGATTTCCCTAAGTAATTAAGTACAGCTGGTAACTTGCCGTGGTCTTTTTAATGCGATTTAATGAATGACCAAAATAATTTTGGTCGCTCATTCATACTATTTTCTGTATTTTCAATTAAGGCATGATAAGACTGACGCTCAATAGTTTTGGGTCTTTTTCTTAATAAAGAGAAAATCTCGTGATCAGCCATGTTGCCATAGACTTGGTATTTTCTGAAAATATTATGTTTTTCTTTAAGAATTTTTATTAAAGGTTTATTATACCAGGGTGGGATATTTGATGAGGAGGTAGTCCTGTGTGGTATGTGTTTATCTCTAAGGCTATATAAACAATTATACAAGTAGTCCACAGTAGTGTCCAAGTTTATATTATTCAAGCTAGACATCCAATCAATATTCATAAGGCTAAAATTAATTTTGTCGTAGTCACCTGATTCATAAAAGTATTTTTGTCTGGGCTTTGTGTCTAACACTTTGCCAAAGTTATAATTTACAATAATTATTAGGGACTTGTGATGCATGTCGTCAGGTACAAGGGGGGCATCCCATGATAATACTGATTTAATGGGTGATTCTAAATTACAAAAAATAAGGTGTAAGAGTCTGTTGTTCGTATTACGATTCAAGTTGAATTGAGCCAAGTTACATTCACAAAGCGAATAAAAAAAAATTTGAGTTTCACCTGATATACCTGAAGGTCGTAGTTTGTAGCCATCACTATCAATCAATGTTAGACAAGTTAAAATCACTTAGTATAATAAATATGTCATTGGGAAAACAGTTAATTATGAGTGATAAATTATTTGAGAAGTTTTGCAACTGAGTGTTAAACGAGTACCCATGTTTCTCATTACATAGGTAAAGTGTACATATATGTAGTTTATGATTGTTACTTAGGCGTTATAGTTACCCAGATATCCTCTGCCGAGGATCGCCATTCAGGGCGCTCCACTGCTGTTAACTCCCTTCGCAAAGCTAAGAGCACTCCTCCTACATATTTCTCGCCAGTACGAGAGTACTGTCTGTCCCGACGCCATACTATGTACATATTTATATTATGGATAAGAAATTTCCCATACTGTCCTAGTTAAAAAAATACACTGTAAAGCTATAGAGGACTCCTCAGATGAAGATAAGCATGAGATAAAATTATGAATTTTTTCCATATTTTCTTGGGAGAGATCTCTCCTAGATCTCTCCAATATAATAGATTGAGGTTTAAGTGAATTGTTTAAGGGATATTTTACTATTTCGCATGTATTATGATCTGAGAGGTACAATGTTAATACTTTACCATATGCCTGTTTTATATCATCAATCAAAAAAATATATTTTTCTCGAGTAGTTATCAATGATTTATTTTCACAAATTTGCATATTTCGAAGAAATATATAGAGGGGAGGGTTAGAATTTTTAATATTTTTGAAATGGGGTAGACGTCTGTTAATTTTATATTGACCAGTATGCGTATGCACTTTTTTGCTAGTATAAAGAGATCCTAGGCATTTGTGTTGTTTCCTCAGAGAATAACACCGTACCTCAAATATGCGTAGCCATAAGCATAATACGCGGCTAGTGCGGTTTCTAACTCTTTCCGCAGGTCGCATACTGAAATTTTGCAGAGGGTCACTCACTACACTAATAAAAAATAGGTATCTGGAATGAATATTATTGCACAAGACACAATTCTGTTTTAAACATTACCTATAAAACAAATGGAAGTCGGTTTTTTGTATTTGCGAATCGGGTGATAATATGTGAGACTCCTGGGACTATTTCCGGGTGAATGTTTAGAAGAGCTAAACCTTTTAATCACTCTTCTAACATGTTAGCTCTCAACCACGTTTTTACACGCCTCAGCGTAGAAAAGGATCGCTCTGCTGTCGCACCAATTATGGGAAGAGTTGCCATAATTTTGAGAAATGTCTTTACATTTGGTATTATAAATCATCATCACAAACTTCGATGGTAAAAACTACACAATTAGGAAGTTACGTATCATCATTTTCTGTGACCGTTTCCACTTTGTAAACCATAGCTGATACTCTGTAACGACAGTGGCAGCAGGAACATATAAAAAATGGGAATAGAATTCAGATACTTTCTTGACAATACGAAGATCTTCTTCTGTATATTCAGATTTTGCCATAAAAATGCCTAATCCGAACAAGATTATTGTATCCGCAGAAAGTCGGTCTTGTAGGTCAGTAATTATGCTATCTATAACTGGAATATAATCAGTTCTCCGAAATTATTCCTCGCTATTTTCTTCATAATTAACGCGAATTGTCTGCCGAGGCGCAGTACGAGGTTTAATAATAACAATATCTAGCTTTTCAGCTAGCTCATTTGCCTCAACAAATCAAATGTGAAAATTTCCCCGTTCATTTTCCCGTTTACGTAGTAAAACGTCCATCGTATCTTTAACAGCCTCTGATGCTACCTTTAAATCTAATGTTATTTTTTTGTTAGAAGCGGCTTAGGGCAACAGTTGCACCTGAAATTTTAACAATAGATTAATGAATAATAAATGTATTTATAAAAAAATCTACAAATAAAGAAAGTATTTTTTACCTAGTAAAAGCTAATAGATGTGATTATAAAATCTGAACTGCATAAAGCATGTCGCTAACAATTAGCATCTAATGCAGATTTGCTGTCTCGCGAGGTTGAAATTTTATTAAGTGCATCACATATTTTTACCAATGAGTCGCCTTGAAATTGCAAATAACCGTCGTGACGTTCTACCCATCGCGTGTCACATAAACTTTCCAGTTTGCTACCAAGAACTTCTTTAAAAACTCTGCTTCTCTTGGCCGAAGCGTTAGCAAATGCCACAAACTTTTTCATTGTTGCTGATGCATTTCTGCAACTAGTGACATTCGATGACTTTGCTAAAGAGTTATTAAGGATATGATTATTACAAGGGCTTTTCGGGCATGGGTAGCAATTTTGGTCACTTCGCTTACAGCTCCTTTAACCTTAAACGCCATAACACAGCAACTTTCTGTGCCAATTCCAACGCAGTCAACTCAGTCAGACAACTCTAAGCCAAATTTCATGCTATATGACAATATGCGCCAAAGCAACACCTGTAAGCTAAAGTTCATCGTTATGCACATCTTCTTTTCTTATTGCTGTCTCTGAAATGTCGGTTGTTTCATCGAATATGATAGCAAAATATTATTTTCTCCCATATCTTAGCGCAATGTATATAAACATCGTTTAAAGTTAAGTTTATAATTAATATAAACTTGTACTAGTACGATGCTTCCTTAATTTTTAAATTATGTGGGTCCATTCTCGCCATCCTCCTTTGTATATTTTTGTTTTTGTTTTTTCGATATTGCCCTTCCAATTTAAATTGCTGTTGATTTCAATGCCTAAAAATGTTAATTTGGCAGCGCATTTGATGTCCGTGATTTTAAAAGTATATTTAATATTTAATGGTTCATAAATTTTGTTTTTAAAATTTTATTTGTGTATTAATCCTAGAAGTGAGGGTTGTCACTTTAAAAACATAACAATTTGTTTAAATATTCATTTATTAGTGCACTTTGTAATGATTTGTTATTTGGTAAAAATCTTGGAAATAGTAGGGACATTGGCCTGTAGTTATTTTAACAAGGAACTTTCATGAGATCCAAATATGAACAGTTTTATTATGTTCTTACGCAATTTAGGTAATAATAAACATGCTTTAAAATTAAATTATCTGAAACTTAAATAAATTTAATAAAATAACAGAAATAATGTATTTTTAATGAGACAACAAATTTAACTGAAATTGCTGTAAAAACTACTTAAAAAAATGATTTCATCAATTTTTTTCCCTTCCAAACGGTTTCTTCTTTGATTACATATCAGCGCAGCTTTAGAAAAAACTCGTTCTGAAGGAATAGAAGTCGCTGGGATGCATAAATATTTCATAGCTAATTTATACAGCACTGGCATAATCAGTTTCCTTTTCTCCCAGTAAGCAATAGGATCATCTTTTCTATCTAAGTATTCTTCGTCATTGTATTGTTTCACCATGGTAATAGCAGAGGCTAATGATGTTTTATTCGTAGTACGTTCCGAAAGTTTTGCATCAAAATGTTCCTATAAATCATTCACGTCCTTATTTTCTGGTTGCGGTTGGCTTGACGATGAAGACTCCGATTCTGTTCTGATATTATCAGAATTTGTGGATATAGAAGTAGATTCAATTTCATCAATAACGGATTGCATAGCCCTATCAGCATTAGATTCTACGCCAAAACCAATTTTCTTAAATCTCGGATCCAAGTTGGTAGATTTAGCTGCAGTTTTGTATGATTCTAAAATACCTAACCGTTTATCAACAGTATCTATTAAAGTTTTTTTTAGTCCTTGACCAATGCCTGTATTTACGATCTTTTTTACCAGTGTTGCTTGATCATTTATAATCAAAGGAATCACTGAAGACAATGCTGGATATTTCTCTCCGGATAAGGCTGCAGTAAGTTTTTCAAGAGGTCTTAAAAGATCTACGCCTTCTTGAACCACTTCCCATTAACAGTTTTGTAAATTATTTGGTGAACCAGTCATATCGGCCATAGTTGCTGATAAAGCAGTTTTAATTTTGAGGATTCTATCTAGCATTAAATATGTAGAATTCCAGCGCGTAGGGACATCTTGCTTTAATTTAATACATCCCATATCCATTGTACGTTGCATTTCCATAAGTTTGTAAGACGCTTTGGTGCTTCGTTTCAAATATGTGACTATGGATTGGCATTTATTTATAATTTTCATAAATTCAGCTTTCTTACAGTCAATGATCGCCAAGTTCAAAGTGTGAGCTACACAGTAGTCGTTCCTCTTACTTAAATATTCAGAAATAGCTTTCTTTATATTCGGAGCATTATCGGATACTATTGTCACATTTTTTTCTGTAATTTGCCACTCATCAAATATCGACTTCAGCACACTTGCTAAAATAATAGATCAATGTTCCTCCGTAACCTCTCGAGTACTAACGTTTTGAATTATAAATGAAATGTACTGTAACAGTTATTTGTTACTGTGGATCCAGTAAGGTGGCCTTCGCTGCTGTTCTGTTGGACTCATAGACACTTAATCTTTTATCAATGACTTCCAGCAGTGACCGCTGAACATGCCTTCCAGCTTCGGTTTTTGGAGACTAATTATGAAGCGAATTTTGTAGACCTCTGACTATTGGTATAATACACGATAGCGTCGGATATGATTCGCCAGACAGCACGGACGTTACTTTTTCCATGGGCTGTAAAAGAGCAACACAGTTTTCTATTATCAGCCACTCCTCTGCGTTTAAGCTTGGTGGAGGTGACGTAAGCAGAGGTAATGGTGCTGATAGGGGAACTTTGGCTCTCAACAATCTCTGCAACATATAAAAACTTGAATTCCACTTCGTCTGTACGTCCTGTTTTAGTTTTATTACATCTAAATTCATTTGGCTTTGCATTTCTCTCAGTGCATTGGACGATTATATGCTTTGCTTAAAATGAGTGACAATGGCGCGACTTTTTGTAATGACCTCTAACAGAGCGCCAGTTTTTAAATGTTGGAATGCGTAATTTTCTGTTTGAAAGAAGTGTTTGACGGCAAAATTTATAGTGTGTGCAACACAGAAATGATTTCTTTTATTTAAAAAATCGTTTACAGCCTTTTTCATGCTCGAGGCATTGTCGGTCACAATAATTGTAACTATTTTGTCGAAAATATTCCATTCTGTTAAAATAGCTCGTAAAGCGTTTGCTATATTTAACGAGGAATGCTGTTCTGCAAATACAGATGTTGATATAACAAGCGAATGTAATTTTGAACTTTTAATGAAATGAGCAGTAACACTAATATAACTTTTTTGACTGTCCGAACTCCAAATATCCGTTGTTAGGGCAATATATTCTACATCTTGTAATTTTTGTTTTATTTCAGAACTGCATATGTTATTATTTTTCTTCCAGAATTCAATTTTAATCAGGAATTAATTTTTTTGAATAATTTATAAAACCCTCGTTTCCAACAATTTGTAGGGGTTGCATATCTATTGTTATAAGGCTAGTAAGGCTTCATCACCAACTTTTTGGTTTATTTTATAAGGAGCAGTTAAGCGCATCTGTCGCGCCCGCTTTGGAGGAGGCTGAGAAGGCTCAGGAGCTGAACCGCCAACGGTATTATTCTCCTCCCGATTCTCCGACACACAAACACCGGACACACTTGAAATTGGCAAGTCAATTCTCAAAACCTCACACTCACTACTTGCACATTCGTCTCTGGGTAAATTTGCGCCAAAGGTTTCACTGTATTGAATTACATGTTTCTTTTTTAAGTGGTTCACTAAAGTAGTGGTATTTCCACTATATTTATTTATTTATTTTTATTTTTATTTTATTTATACTGATAGGAGCATAATTTGCTAACTACCTTAGTATTGTCATCTGTTTTAGAAAAAAACACCCACGCAACACTTTTTTTACTTCCAGGGGCCATTCTGATCTTAATAAAGTCAACAAATCAAATAACAGAAACTGATAAAACTGCAACAAAACAATAACAAAAAAATTAACAAAACAAATAAGCGAGCTGGCTCTTTATCTCAAAACTCTCTCATAAGAACGTCAGATATGAAATCAACAACGGTTCGAGCGACGACAACTTTGATTTTAATGGCCCATTTCTCTGGTTGTAAAGATATGTCATTTCTTAATAGAGCCAAAGTACTTACTATAGCATATTTGACTAGTAATATTCGGTCAAGGGACGAATTCCATATTGTAGGGTATTTCTGCTTCAATTTTAAATGTGGCAATCCCATTTGTTTTTGTATTTCCTGCAGTTTATTGGATCCGGATGTTTTTTTTTAAATAGTCTACTACTCTTCACGTTGCTTACTATTTGGCTTATGTTGTTTATTGCCTGTTGGACAACAAGGTTCATATGTGAATGATCTTTAATAACAGAAAAGAACAATGGATATGGTAATTACAATTAAGTTATATCTTCTGCATTTATATATTGTTTAGTTTTAGAAATTAATGTGAGAAAATATGAATTGAGCCTTGCAACTTTCACTCTTTTAAATTCAGAAGAAATAAAATCTGGTTTCATAGTTTGATTGTGTTTTACTTTAAAAATGCAAAAGCGTAAAACATAATCTTAACATTGATCACCACGAGAATAATATGTGAATGATCTTTAATAACAGAAAAAAATAATGGATATCGTAATTCCAATTAAATTATATTTTCTGCGAAAAAAATGTTTGAAAATTTATTAATGTGAGAAAATATGAATTGAGCCTTGCAACTTTCACTCTTTTAAATTCAGAAGAAATAAAATCTGGGTTCGAAACACAAAATTACGTCATCAAAAGGCGTCATAAACGCATATATTTTTGGAAGATTATTTGGAAGTTTTAACAAATGCACTTTAAGTCATTGTATATAATAATAATACAGATCATTGAATAATAAAAAATTAACATATTATTTAATATATCAACCACCGAAAATAATATCTAGGAACCATACCATTGCTTATGTTTATCTAGACTTTGACGTCACACTGCGCTTACCAATAGCATTGCGTTTCGATGTTTGACGATCAAATCAGCTTTTAGACAATGATCGTTAACACCCTCAACGCTCACTGATGATCAGGTCTGACTCCTTAGTGGATTTTCAAAATTTGCAGAAGTGATGTTTCGAATTTTGCGACCCAATATTTCAATTTTGTGACGCAAACGATACTTCGACTTTGTTGCATGTCTCCACACAAGTTTCCACTTTTTTTTTGGTTTCCTACACCAAACTCACATCAAGTATTTAGACCTGGCCGCGTCTTTACTTTCCCGTGTACAATAGGAGGCAGTACTGCCTTGAAACATACACGAGTTTGTTGCGCTAATTTCCTTTCCACACTCGTGTTCAATTCCAGCTTGTGTAATTACTGTGGAAAAAAAAAAAATATATTTTTTTTTTGGTAAAGCATAAGCGCACTTTAGTTGATTATTGCCTGTTGGACAACAAGGTTCATATGTGAATGATCTTTAATAACAGAAAAGAACAATGGATATCGTAATTCCAATTAAATTATATTTTCTGCGAAATAAATTTTTGAAAATTTATTAATGTGAGAAAATATGAATTGAGCCTTGCAACTTTCACTCTTTTAAATTCAGAAGAAATAAAATCTGGGTTCGAATCACAAAATTACGTCATCAAACAGCGTCATAAACGCATATATTTTTGGAAGATTATTTGGAAGTTTTAACAAATGCACTTTAAGTCATTTTATATAATAATAATACAGATCATTGAATAATAAAAAATTAACATATTATTTAATATATCAACCACCGAAAATAATATCTAGGAACCATACCATTGCTTATGTTTATCTAGACTTTGATGTCACACTACGCTTACCATTAGCATTGCGTTTCGATGTTTGACGATCCGCAGAAAGTCGGTCTTGTAGGAATATAAACAAATCTCCGAAAAGTTTCCTCGTTATTTCCTTCATAATTATCGCGAAGTGTCTGCCGAGGCGCAGTACGAGGTTTCATAATAACAATATCTAGCTTTTCAGCTCACTCATTTGCCTCAACATATAAATTGTGAAAATTTCCTTCAGCATTTTCCCGTTTACGTAGCAAAAAGACCATCGTTTCTTTAAGAGCCTGTGATGCTACCTTTAAATCTAATGCTATTTATTTGTAAGAAGAGGCTAAGGGCAACAGTTGCACTTGATATTTTAACAATAGATTAGGTAATAATAAATGTATTTATAAAAAATTGCTTTGTAGCAATATTTATTTGTATAAAGAAAGTATTTTTTATCTAGTAAATCGTAAAAGCAAAAAGATGTGATTATAAAATCTAAACTGCATAAAGCATGTCGCAAACAATTAGCATCAGATGCAGATTTGCTGTTTCGCCAGGTTGAAATTTTAGTAAGTGCATCATATTTTTTTTTCAATGAGTCGCCTTGAAATTCCAAATAACCGTCGTGACGTTCTACCCATCGCGTGTCACATAAACTTTCCAGTTTGCTACCAAGAACTTCTTTAAAAACTCTGCTTCTCTTGGCCGAAGCGTTAGCAAATGCACCACACTTTTTCATTGTTGCTGATGCATTTCTGCAACTAGTGACATTCGATGACTTTGCTAAAGAGTTATTGAGGATATGATTATAACAAGGGCTTTTCGGGCATGGGTAGCAATTTTGGTCACTTCGCTTACAGCTCTTTTAACCTTAAACGCCATAACACAGCAACTTTCTGTGCCAATTCCAACGCAGTCAACTCAGTCAGACAACTCTAAGCCAAATTTCATGCTTTATGACAATATGCGCCAAAGCAACACCTGTAAGCTAAAGTTCATCATTATGCACATCTTATTTTCTAATTGCTGAGTAAGCATCACAAAATAAAATAAAGTCCTCGTGAATGAAATTATTTTTAAGATATCGATGTGATAAACTAAGTTGTTCTGTCGCTGAAATGTCGGTTGTTTCATCGAATATGATAGCAAAATATCATTTTCTCCCATATCTTAGCGCAATATTTGTATATAAACATCGTTTAGCTTAAGTTTATAATTAATAGAAACTTGTACTAGTACGATGCTTCCTTTATTTTTGAATTATGTGGGTCCATTCTCGCCATCCTCCTTTACATATTTTTGTTTTTGTTTTTTCGATATGGCCCTTCCAATTTAAATTGCTGTTGATTTCAATGCCTAAAAATGTTAATTTGGCAGCGCATTCGATGTCCGTGATTTTAAAAGTATATTTTAAAATTTAGTTTTTCAAATTTTATTAGTGTATTAATCCTAGAAGTGAGGGTTATCACTTAAAAAACATAACAAATTGTTTAAATATTCATTTATTAGTGCACCTTGTAATGATTTGTTATTTGGTAAAAATACTGATTATAAGAACTTTTTTGTTTAATTTTTATTTTTTGGAAATTGTAGGGAAATCGGCCTGTAGTTGGACTTGTCGCACATGTCCCCAGTTTTGTTCTTCACTATTGGCCACCACAGTCTTCATCAGTGCAGATGAGGACCAGCATGCTTGAGATGCTCGATGCTGAGTCCGTCGTGGCCAGGGGACTTTCCCCGCGACTTGGAATTTATAGCTTTATATCCTTACCTGTAAAACGGACAAGAATCTCCCGACCACTCGTTCCCTTATCCCACCGGCAATGTGATGATACAAAAAGTATGTTCACTGTAAAGTGTTCCTTGAACAAAGCAGCTTTAAGACTATGATCGTTAATACCCTCAACGCTCACTGGTAGATCAGGTCTGCCGTTTGACTCCTTAGTAGAATTTCAAAAATTGCAGAAGTGATGTTTCGAATTGCGCCCCAAAGTGTCAATTTTGTGACGTAAAAGATACTTCGACTTCGTTGCATGTCTTCACACAAGTTTCCGGTTTTTTGGTTTCCTACACCAAACTAACATCAAGAATTTACAGGTGTCAGTACTGGCTTGAAACATACACGAGTTTGTTGCGCTAATCCAACTCGTGTTCAATTCCAGACACGTGTCCTTCAATCGCGCACGGGTTTTGTAATTAGCATTGAACGCCACAAATCCGTGTTTATTTTGGGGCATTTTGTGATAGAAGAGCATGAAAACTAGGGTCTTTAATTTATTTTTTATTAGAACAAAATTGTGTCACACACGCGATCAACATACCGAGATACAAGAAAAATAAAATAATATATTATATAAATTTATTTTTGTAAAATCAGTGTCTTAGCAGGTCGCTCATTATCATTAATATTTGATGCAATATTATGAGCACGCTTTCTTTTCTTTGTTGTTTCTGACTTGAATGTTCGTCCTGATTAGATCCTTCCACTACATGGTAGACCTCTTTCTTTGCAGAATTTTTTGAGATTTTCTTCGGATAGTTTTTTCAACAATAAATGGTACAATACTTGACGGAGATGGTAACTTTGATAAATTAGATCCAAACTTAGAATGTTTGCTTAGAATGTATATACAGCAGGAAAGTAAACACGCGACCTGGCCTCCATGTAAGCATATTGCACAATATCTGTTATATCCAACCACGGCTTCACAGCGTCCGACTCAGTGGCGGCCTCACATAAAATATCAATAATATCGCCAAATAACATAATTACAACATGAGGAAAATCTACAAGCCTAAATGTATCATGGCACAATTTATTAAATGCTTCTATTTTGCTCTGGCTTTCGATCTCCTCACATAATCCCGATAACCGTTTTATTAACGCTAGGTAATTCACGTTTAACAGAGATATTACGTTTAGTGGTCAGACCATACGTCATACCCTCGTAGCGCCCAGCGATTTAAAATGCAGTTCTTTACAAACGCCCACTGACCCTTAGAAATGCTCTAAACACAAACGCTCAGAATGTTTGTATTTTTTTGGGTTATAGTAGTAAAGCGCATAATCCACATTTTTTACGTATTTATATATAATGAGAATATATTGACGAACACACGGAACCAAACAGACATCGTCATATATAAAAATTGGGCAGACATTTTATAAGGTAGGGAAAATAAATTGTTCTTTATGATTCATGTTGAGGTTTAATGAAATAAAACAGAAAATAGTGACAAAAATTACTAAAATATTTATTAATTGAAAAAATTTAAATCAAAATTTAAAAATCCCTATTTTAAGTAGGAACATTATTATATAGTCTAATATAGGCTTTGTCTAACTACGTTTACTGATTTTCTATGTTACTCATATAAAGTTTGCAGGTAAATTTATAGATGGCGCTAGTATTTGTTCACTTTGCGCTAACAAGATTTGTAACGCTTTTGCCCTATCGACGAATCGTATATTTTTCAATTCGAATCATTCGAATCAAAATGACTCTTGATTCGAATCGCAATTCGAATTGATTCGAATCGTTACGTCATCAATTCGCGTGTGGTAGGTTATGGAAAGGAGGACTTATAGGCTTTTAAACATGTAGGTAATGACAATACTTATTTAATTAGAATCAGTAGGTATAATTAATAAGAAAAAGTAATAATAAACTCAAATGCAAAAAGAAATTTAAAAAAAGGTCTAAGTTATTTGTAATTAGTAGGTAACTTCAAAATCAACTTTAAATCAAATAAATATATTTGTATAGGTAGGTACGTCTTTAGTAGGACTAGGTATAGCCTTTTCGTGCACAATACGAGTTTAGAAATAATATTTGATCTACCTTCTTTGGTAAAAGTCTATTGCATCTTTCATTAGTAAGGAATCCAGCCTTAGAAAAAAGCCTTTCGGGGGGCACAGACGTGGCAGGTGTGCACAAATATTTTAATGCCATTTTATATAAAGATGGAAAAATATTTTTTCGCTCTTCCCAAAATTGCAACGGATCTTGTTTCCTATCTAAGTTATTTAAATCTAAATATTGTTTAAAAATTACTGTAGCCGAAGATATTGGCGTTTGTTGTGTGGCACTCTCACTGACCTTTGTATTTAAGAACTGCCAGAGCATCATCATGATCAGCCGCAACTTGAGATGTTGAAGCTACGGGTGAAGTCCTTGTTGGTTGAACTTGTACTTGCCACTGAGCGAGTTCTTCTATTACAAATTTTATTGCATTTTCGGCATTGCTTTCGTTACTAAACACTTTTTTCTTAAACCGTCGGTCTAAAATAGTGGCTTTTGCTGCCGTTCTGTTACTCTCATACACTCCTAATCTTTTGTCAATAACGTCCAGTAACGAGTTTCGCAAATGTTCACCTGCTGCCGTACTTAAGGATTTTTTTACAATAGAATGCTGTTAACCTCTTACTAAAGGAATTATGCTGAACAAAGTTGGATAGGAATCCCCAGACAATGTGGTGGACATTTTTTCGATCGTTTAACTTTGAGTATTTCCACATTCATTTGAGTCTGCATTTCCCTAAGAATATTTGATGACTTACAGCTTTGTTTAAAATGAGTATCAATCGCACGGCTTTTAGAAATCAAATCTAATATGGTAGAATTTTTTTAAATAATTATTTTGAATATTTTCGTCACTTCCAATGCAATCCTTCACAGCTAAATTTAATGTATGAGCCACGCAAAAATGATTTCTCATATTTAAAAAATCTTTGACGGCTTTTTTCATGCTTGACGCAGTGCCGGTTACGACAGTCACAATCCTATCTCTAATTTGCCAATCTAATAAGATGCCATTCAAAGTATTTGCAATATTTAATGAAGTATGATGTTGTAATAATTCAGTAGTACATATGACAATAGACTGTAATTTTGAGTTTTGTATAAAATGTGCAGTCACACTGCGCTTTATAAAGCGCTTTTGCTTTTCAGAACTCCATATATCTGTAGTTATGTGTATATCCAGTATATCTTTTAATCTTTCTTTCACTTCAGCACTACATAATCTGTATCTGTCTTCTAAACATTGAACATTTTTTTTCTGCTTGGTAACTCGTAATCCGCATTTAATATTTTTGTAATTTTTTTAAATCCTTCATTTTCTACTATTTGCAATGGTTGCAAATCTAACACTATCATATCAAGTACCGCTTCGTCAGCTTTTTTATTATTTATTTTTGAAAGAGTCGTGATCCGCATTTGTCGTGCACGCTTGACCGTCGACGTTGACTCAGACTCAGTACTCGTAAATTCTATGTTGTTCGAGGATTGAGATAGCAACAAAACATTATCACTAGTATGAGGAATTGAAATAGATGGTATGCTTTTTTCATTTGTTTGTGTACGGTGTTCTGGTTGCCGTACAGATTAATTTATGTTTGGTTCATAAATTAAACTAGACTTAAGAACAATTAGTTTATTGTACTTAGTCGAAATGGTGATAACGGTAAATGGTTGGGAGCACACGCGAACCGATTGATGCCCGAACGTGAACTGGGGGAAAATGTGGAAACACGGCACGCGCCAGCGAAACTGCTGACAGGGCGCAACGTGATGTGCGATGTTCCACTCGTACATGCTCCCCCTAGAGACGTAAGGTGAAATGGTCATGAATAATGAAAATGCTACATGGTGATCAACAATTAATCTTAATCTAACGTACAGTCTCTATTTTATTTCACTATTCTCATTACTATAACTATACCTAAACACAATAGGAGATATAGATTTGTTAACACTACCACTGGTCTTTAATCACTACACTCTGCTTTAGCACTAACACATTGTTCACTGACACTATAACGGACCGCCTCCCTGCTGAGGCATCGCGGGGCGCGGGGGGTGAGGAGCGCGCGCCACCGCCGCCAGCCCCACCACGAGCCCGCAGCGGCTGCCACTCCCATCACCAAGTAGATCACGACGTAATGGTGTACGTCGTGATAGGACATCTCGTTACCAAGCTCTGCCTCCGTTTTCAGTTGCCTAATTCTAGATCCTATAACTGATGTTTGATTCTTCCAAAGTTGAACTAAATGGTTTTGGTTGTTTCTTATAAGATTTATATCTAATTTATATTGTTCAGCGAAATGGTCATCGAGTACACCGAACAACGAATGTGCACAATAACCCACTCCATTGATAACTCCGCGTCGACGACCAGCGTGCCCGCCTGGGAACCTATTACTTGACAATAAGTTATTGTATAATTGCAACCCGTTACTATGACGTACTTGTAATAATATAGACTCATAATGAACTTTGCCTGATAGTTTTGTGCACGTAGTGTTTAAATAGTCTATATATTTTTCTAATGTAATTTCTTGCCAATATGGTTCTGTATCATAATAAACAACTAATTTCCATTCATCTTGGCCGATAAGAATTTTTGATATCTTATCAAAATATAAACCTTGCGTTTGATTTATATTAACAACCTTATGGTTTCCTTCCGACGGAGATAAAAAAAATGTGAACAAAAGTAGTATCATGGTAGCGTAGTGGTAAATTCCTTTTTTATTTCTCCGTCTAGATGTTGCTGGTTGTAGTGCAGATTGCTGATTTGGATTTCCTTTTGGTGGTGTTTCGGAATCCAGATTAGTATCATGGTTATTTTGGTTTGTGAATTGATCTACTGGCAATAAAGATAGCTTTACGACAGATCTTTTGATAGTACCGTTTTTGGTCTTCACAGTTACTACTCTGACCCACCCATCGTTTCCCGGATGAAGCTCCACAACTCTGCCCAAGCCCCACTTGCCTGGTGGGAGATTAGTGTCATTAAGTATCACAATATCGCCAATTTTCATATTGCGTTGGGTACAAAGCCACTTGGACCGAGCGTTCAGTTGTGTTAGGTACTCCGTTCGCCATCTCTTCCACACATCAAGAAATATCTTTTGAGTGAGCTGCCATCTTGTACGTAAGGGTCCGTTCACACAGACCGGCTCGGAGAGCATCGGCCTGCTTTTTTCTTTTCACACAGACCGGGTCGTATACGCTTGGAATTGGCCGGAGCGGAGCCGCCAACTATTTCACATCGACCGGCTGGAAGAGATCTGAAAGCGGGTGCGGTTGGATGTGCTCGGAGCCGGTCGGATGCGCTCGGAGTCGGGTGGATACACTACAAAGGCAGTGCCAGTATTCCGCGCAGTCTAAGTTTTGTTTTCGGTGTGTTAACGTGTGCTTTTCGAAACATGGATTTAGATATCTCCGACGAAGAAATATATTTGTTAGCAAGATTACTTGAAATAGAACATAGGAAACGTAAGCGCAAGCGGAAACAAATATGGGTAAAACATATTTGGAAAAACAGACTAATCCATGGGGAGTTTCACACCATTTTCGAGGAATTGAAGAGAGATAGCCTAAAATTTTATGAGTATTATCGTATGGAATATTGGCAATTTTTGAAATTGACAGATTTGTTAAGAGTACATATAACAAAAAAGACTACAAATTATCGTTGCACCATTACAGCCGAAGAAAGGTTAACGGTAACTTTAAGGTAAATAAAAAACAATTATTTATACTAATCATGTTATTTAGATCACAAAATCACAGCCCTCCATTTATTAAGCATTGTTTACGTTAATGAAATGTAAATTACTTATACTAATCATGTTAAATAACACAAACATCTAAATAGATCACAAAATCACAGCCCTCCATTTATTAAGCATTATTTACGTTAATGAAATGTAATTAAATAGTACAGATTTGTGTGTGTTTAATTATTATTATTATAATTATTATTGTTTTTGATTGTTTATTATTTTGTATTTTGTGTGCTGGTATTGTACCCGTAAGTAGTCTGATCTGGATAGTTTTGAGGAATATAGGTTTCGTTTGACACTAGGTAAGTAGATTGATTAGTCGATGGCGGTGAATTTATAGACAAAGAATAATTCAAATCTGTACTATTTTCATACAGACTTAATTCAGCTTCATTAACAATGTTAAACACGCGCCTTTTAATTCGTGCTTGGACTTCTTTTGGGAATGTTTCCACTGTATCTGACATAGACAAAAAAAAATTACGTAATGCCTTGTCACGGGGTGTAGTATTTCTTTTTTCTTCAAGATACTCTTCGAAAACCGTAGCAACATCTTTGCTTAAGCGTGGTCTCTTTTTCGAGCCAGAAGTACTTGCAAGCGATTCAACTTCAGAATGGTCAGAACGTTTAGATGATGTCGATGGTGGTGGTATTGGTGTGCCAGGCTCTGAATCATCCGATGATAATGTTACATTAGATATTTGGTTTCGATTGCGAAAAAATGGTATTATAAAAGAAAGTTCTTTTTCAAATTTTATCAATTTGGACGTAGTTGCACCATCGCCACTCTTGCCTTTTCGGTTATAATAGGCTTTTCTGAAGTTATCTCGCAGTTTCTTCCAACGATCCTGGCACTGCGTCACTGGAAAGAACAGAAATGAAAAATTAATAACATAACTCTTTTTTATTTTATAGTTCGTTTTGGTACGGCAGTCTTATATTTCTATTTTGTGTGTTTGTTTTATTTTTACAGATTCCTCATCACTGGTTGCAGTTTCAAAAACTTGTCATTTAATTTTCGAATGGGAATTTCTACAGTTCATTCAATTATTCATGAGACAATCAGAGTAATTTGTGATGTTTTGATGCCCATAGTTATGCAGATGCCAGATGAAGAAATGTGGGAAAAGGTTTCACGTGATTTCTTTAATATTTGGAATTTTCCTAACTGTTTGGGCGCTATAGACGGAAAGCATGTCAATATACAGGCACCAGATAATAGTGGAAGCTTATACTATAATTATAAAAACTTTTTCAGTACAGTGTTACTAGCTGTGGTCGACGCGAAATACAGTTTTTTAATTGTTGATGTCGGATCATATGGTAAAAATAGCGACGGCGGAATTTTACAGAATTCAAAATTTTGGAAAAAACTCAACACCAATAAGTTAAAGCTGCCCCCAAATAAACCTCTACCTAGTACCACTGAAAGCTTACCACATGTTTTTATAGGAGACGAGGCATTTCCTTTGAGCAATAATATATTGCGGCCGTATCCAAGAGAACAAGCAAGAACAGAATTATCAAAAAAAGTATTTAATCTGCGTTTAAGCAGGGCAAGAAAAGTCGTAGAATGTGCATTTGGAATGCTAACTCAAAGATTTGAAATTTATCAAAAACGAATGAAAATTCAGCCGAAGTACTGTGATTTAATTATATTAGCAACTACATGTTTACATAATTTTTTAATAGAAAATCGGACGCCAGGACAAGAGAATGAATTTCACAGCAATATAAATTTATTAACAGCAATAACAGACAATAATAATGAAAACAGTTCTAATAGCGACGCAGTTCTAACCACAAGGAATAAATTTAAGGATTATTTTTCATCAAGTGGTGCTTTAGATTGGCAAGATCAAGTGGCTACGCGAGTTTCTTAAGTTATATTTAATAAAAATTGTCTACTACATAAGTATATTCTAACGATCAGATACTCAAACGAGTTTTTAAAGTAAGGGCGCATTTAAACTCATGTTATTCCTATTTTGACTTTGAATCTAACACGTTGCAGCACGAGTTTAAG
This sequence comes from Leptidea sinapis, assembly GCF_905404315.1. Lineage (NCBI taxonomy): Eukaryota > Metazoa > Arthropoda > Insecta > Lepidoptera > Pieridae > Leptidea > Leptidea sinapis. Next base: position 5,763,122 of record NC_066293.1, on the reverse strand, counting down.
AAGCCCTTGCTTTAAAATTCGTTTGAGTATCTGGGGGTAGGTGTAAAACAATGAAAACCTTACTTACCACTTATTCCGAGACATTTGCTAATTTCCTCCCATGCATTGTCTTTCATTATCCGATCGCTATATGATGGCTTGGTTATGTCAAATAAACACTCATATTTTGACACGAGTATTATTAATTTTTCATCATTCATCTTTTCGTACAAGTACGCACAACTATTACGTTCAAATGTTGCTATCAAAATGGCGGTCGGCGCGGCCGCAGCGGGCACGCAATCGGAGCCGATCGGCTACGCGATAGAGAAAGAGCACGCAATCGGAGCCGACAGGCTGCGCAAGCGAGAAAGAGCACGCAATCAGAGCCGATCGGCTGCGCGAGCGAGAAAGAGCACGCAAGCGGAGCCGGTCGGCTCCTTTTATTACTTCACACGAAGCGCGTTCAGGCATTTTTAATGACAAAAAAGGTGCAAATGCAAAAATAAACTTTACTACAATCACTCAAAACACTGTTTCCAACGTGATAAAAATCTGCTCTCCTCTCCGAGCCGGTCTGTGTGAACGGATCCTTAATCCTTTTCAGTTTCGACTATGGTTATTGTTGGACCACTTGAAAGAAAATGAGCCGGTGTGAGGAAATCTAAATCATCTGGGTCTTCATTTAAGGGGCACAACGGTCTAGAGTTCAGAGTCCCCTCTAATTGAGCCAATAGCGTTGAGAATTCCTCGTATGTCAACCTTTGTTCTACTCTTTTCAAGTGGTATTTAAGGCTTTTAACTGCGGCTTCCCAAAGGCCTCCTGCACTGGGCCAAGACGGAGCGTTAAAATGCCACTCAATTTGCATTTTAGTTATCTGCGTATAGAACTGGTCGTCTATTAAGGATTTCAAGTTGACCATCTCTTCCTGCAGCATTCTGTTGGCTTTTACCTGGAGTTCCGCGACGAGCTGATAGTCGACGGAGAGCTGCTAAAAATGCAGACGCGGTAAGATCGGATACAAGCTCCAGATGAATAGCCTTGGTTGCCATGCATTTGAATACAGCAATGTATCCTTTGGTACATTTAATTCCTCGTCCTTTGGCTGACTTTATATCAACAAACCCTGTAAAATCTACTCTTGTATGATAAAATGGTCTCGAAATATTGGTTCTAGCTGGTGGTAAATCACCCATTAATTGGTTATGTTTCGTAGGATTATGCTTTCTACATATAATACATTTTCTTAACCTCATTTTAACTACACTATATCCGCCTATAATCCAATATTGTTGACGAAGCCATGATTGCGTTAAACGTGCCCCGCCATGGAAAGTCATTCTATGAGCATAATCAGTAAGCATATCCGTCAAATGATGGTTGTGTGGTAAAATTATAGGATGTTTCATGTTATAATTCATTATATTTGCTGTTGATATTCGTCCCCCCACTCTTAAAACTTCTTGGTCATCCAGAAAAGGATGCAAATTTAAAATCTTACTCCTAGAATGCGCTCGCTTTTGCTTTTTAATATATCAGATATCCTCTGAAAATTCCAATGATTGTACATATTTTAATAAAATTATATTAACTTTTCGCAGTTCTGGTATTGTTAGATATGATGGTTTGTTACTCAATCTCATACAGAAACGAAGCATTCAAGCCATAACCCGCAATACTTGCTTATAATTGTTATGTCTGCTTAATAAGGTTTCTATGACGTCATTTTCATATTTTAGCGTAGACACATTTATTTGTGTTGAAATTTTAATCTCTCTTCGTCTGTACTGTAGGGTGTACTTTCTGTGGTTTTCTCCTCAAACGATAGCAACCAACTTGGCCCGGACCACCAAATAGAATGCTGAACTAGCTGGTCAGCCGTGATTCCTCTACTTGCGCAATCAGCAGGGTTGTCCTTGGACTGTACATAGCCCCAGCATGATGACGGTATTTGTTCTATTACATGTTTGACCCTATTCGCCACAAATGGTTTCCATCGATTCAGATCTCCGCTCAACCATCCTAATACCGCTGTGGAGTCAGACCAACCAAATATCTTAATATTAAATTTAGACAAACATTTACAAGTTGTTTTTATCAATTTTGATAGTAAAACAGCGGCGCATAGTTCTAGTCTAGGTAGCGAAATAATCTTCTTGGACGGAACAAGCCGTGCTTTTGATGCTACGATGACAACCGACGATTTGTTTTGATCGTTCTTATGAATCCTAGCGTATGTAACGAAAGCATAAGCCTTTTCAGATGCATCACAGAATCCGTGAAGCTCAATGGTGTCATTAGCGTTGCATTGTAGCCAACGTTGTATATTAATATGCTTTATGTTATTATTTAAGTTATTTCTTATGGTATCCCATCTAGATACAATGGTTTCTGGCAATATATCATCCCACTGAAGATCAAGTAACCAAATTTCCTGGAATAACAACTTAAGCTTGGTTGTAACAGGTGATAACCAACCAAGTGGGTCGAATATTTTTGATATGTCAGACAATAAAGTGCGTTTGGTAAGCTTTAACGATGGTTTTAATATGAGGTTAAACGTAAACTTATCATCACTTGGTTTCCATTGTAATCCCAAGGCCTATGTTGACTCTTGGTGCTTGAAAATATATGTGTGATCATTACTACTTTTCTCCGTATCTTCATCAACTAGATCAAGTTTATTAGATGACCATTTTCTGAGATCCACCCGAACTTAACAGGGCTATAAGTTCTGCTTTTAACCTTTTTGCGGATTCATGGTCATGGCTCCCGTGCAATACGTCATCAGTATAGAAGCTGGTATTCACCACTTCTGCTGCCTCAGGAAAACGATGAGCTTCATCTTTGGCTAACTGTTTTAAAGTCATTATAGCTAGGAATGGTGCAGCCTTGGTGCCGTATGTAACAGTAGTTAGCTGGTAATTTTTAAGTGGTGGTCACGCCAAACAATTTTTTGCAAAGGTTGGTCTTCATCATTGAGTAACACTTGCCTGAACATTTTTTCGATATCAGCAGTAAAAGTAATTTCATATTGACGCCAACTAATAATAAGGGTGAGTAAATCCTTCTGTAGATTTGGCCCACTATACATTAAATCGTTTAACGATTAACCCGTCGAAGTTTTAGCTGATGCGTTAAAAACGACACGAGTTGCAGTGGTCAATGACTCCGCTCGTATCACACAATGGTGTGGTAAATATGATTTCGGTGTCTGGTTACCGGAACATTGCTTCATATGGTTTAATTCAATGTATTCGTTAATGAATTGCTTATAATTTTCTTTAATGGTTATGTTTTTGATAAAACGTTTCTCTAATTGGTGAAATTGGGCGACCGCTTTGGTTCTGGACTCTCCCAATTTTTCTTAAAAATCTGGTTTTAATGGTAATATCACAACGTAACGTCCATCTGGTTGGCGTTGCGTCTCTAATTGATATTGCTGAATACAATAGAAATCATCAGTTTTCATATCTACAGCATTATCCGAAATGTCCTCTATCTCCCAAAATTTTCGGATATCCTTTAAATCAATTTTTACGACATGGCAATAATTTTGTAGTTGAATACCACCACTTAAGATCCAACCCAACTCCGTTTCTTGAGCAATAGGTTGCAATGCGCTTTTACGAATAAAGCCTGGTAGTAAAATTAGTTCGTATACTTCTACACCTAATATAAGATCTACAGGTCTTTTCAAATAGAACTCTGGATCTGCTAAAGTTAATTTATTAATTTGTGGCCACTCTGGTTTGGTAAACGGTTGGTTAGGCAAGTTGCCGACTATTTGTTTCATGACATATGCCTCTGTTGTAATGCTAAAGTCATTAATTAATGAGCATATGGTGATTTTAATAGCTCCCAGCTAAAACCAGACAGTTTCGGTTGATGCGTGGTAAGCCTAATATCTGTGCTGCATTCTCTGTTATCAACGAAGATTCTGCACATGGGTCAATCAGAGCGCGCATGACGTGTTGGGAACCGTCTACAGCTTCAATATTAATTTTCACGATGGCTAATAGCTTAGGAGATACTTGTGGGGGTAAGGTAGAAACGCATATATTAGTTTTTCTAGGTTCTTCCACTGCATGCTGACTTGATTTTGTTGGTAAGTACGTTATGTAAGCTTTATGAAGAAGTGTGTTATGTTTTTCTTGGCAAAATCTACATGTTTTTTCTGATCTACACTCCTTGCCTAAGTGATTTATTAAGCAATTCGTACATAAGTTATTATTTTCAATGGTTCTTCGTCGGTTTTCTGGTGAGTAATCTAAAAATGTTTTGCATTGAAATAATGAATGTTTCTTTTTGCACAGCATGCACATCCTTTGTAATACAATATCGTTCGACCTAATTGATGAATGGTTAATAATCGACTTATGTTGAATATTTTTATTCACATAATTATTGTTTCTTATTTTGTATGAGCTCTTCTGATTTTCATGAATGCCTGTCGGATTGAATGTACTTGACCGAAAATCTTGTCTACGTTTCGTAGACTCCAATGAGGTAAACTTAATTTCCAAAAAACTTAAAAAATCTGTGATAGTTGGTAAATCCCTCGGGTTCCGTAGCGACTCTATGTAGTCGTTATGAGTCTCTGTATCTGATTTTTGGACTAAGATGTAAACAATTAGTGGATCCCAAGATGTTATATCGACCCCCATTGCTTTAATAGCATTCAGACATTCATTAGTTGTGTCGTGCAATCTTTTAATAAGTGCGGCTGACTGTTGTTGCAGATTTGGTAAATTCAGTAATATGTGAATATGCGAATTAAAAATAAGACGCATGTTACTATATCTGTGGTTTAAAATTTCCCAACAAATTGAGTAATTGCCTGAACTAATTTTTAAGTGCTGTACCAGTTTATCGGCTTCACCCCTTAATTTATTTTTTAAAAATTGCATCTATTGTGCATTTGGTATGGATTTGTTTTTGTGTATGTTTTCACAAAACAAATCCTTAAATGACAACCACTGTTGATAATTGCCACTAAATGTTGGTATCTCCATTTGAGGAGTAGAATTTTCCCTATATTTAATAGAATACATTTTTGATCTTAAGACCTTTTGCATGTTTTCAAACTTATTTTCGTAGGCACTGAAGGCTGCCTCGTATTCATCATTATCTATTCCTTCACTATCGATCTCCCAGTGCAGAGAGTCGATGACCGACCACCTCTTATTTTGGTCAAGACGTCCTCAATTTCCCAAGGTTCGGATATGTCTTCTATATCCACAGCTTCAATGGCGCGTTTAAAGGTTTAAAATTACTTTTTTGCTTTCGTAGCATATCTTCACCTCGACTAGAACTACCCTGGGACGTCAAGTGTTCCTTAGATGTGGAGTACGAATTCCCCTCGGCAGGCGACATTGGTGTTACCTGACGATCTGAGTCGTAAGACAGTGGGGTTGCTGGTCTTAATAATGGTTTAGTTGCTTTGAATGTACTTATAAGATTTTTCAAATCATTATAAAATTGTAGAGCCTTTTGATAATAACAATCCCTAAAGTAACTATGATTTGGATCCTCAAATTCAGCACGCAATTTCGTGTGGTTAATTTGGAATTCACTCCAATAGCCATCTAAAGTATTTAATCTTTTTTCAATATAGGCAGGCGTCTTACGCTCCGGCCCATCCTTCTTAAAATTGGTTCGAAGGGTTTCCATTGCTGACATTATTTGTTCTTGGGTTGTTAATAGAGCTTCCATGGTTAAAATTGTATAGTAACAAGTATGAAATATGTAAAAAAATAAAAGATCTCTCTCTGAATAGTGGCGCGTGGTTGTCTGGTTTTTCTCGAAGCACTTTGGTAATGGTTTATGGTTAATGATATGGTATGGTTAATTAAATGCACTGGTATAAATGTCGCAATTAAGGTTAACTGACACGTGTTCACTTTTCACTCGCGACAGTCCCGATTTACGACTAAATCTCGAAGGACCGCGTTGTACGCCACGCTGTACCACGATGTACACCACGTTTGGTCACTGGTCTTATTAATGGTTAAATGGTTTGAAGGACCACGATGTACGCCACGTTTGGTCACTGGTCTTTTTAATGGTTAAATGGCTCGAAGGACCACGATGTACGGTGTTCTGGTTGCCGTACAGATTAATTTATGTTTGGTTCATAAATTAAACTAGACTTAAGAACAATTAGTTTATTGTACTTAATCTAAATGATTATAATGGTAAATGGTTGTGAGCACACGCGAACCGACTGATGCTCGAACGTGAACTGGGGGAAAATGTGGAAACACGGCACGCGCCAGCGCAACTGCTGACAGGGCGCAACGTGATGTGCGATGTTCCACTCGTACAGTTTGCAGCTTCACTGTACTGTATGATATGTTTTTTTTAAATGATTGACACAGTTCGTCGTATTTCCAATATATTTATAACTACAGGAACATAATTTACAGGAAAGTCTGTTTCCATCTTCACTTTTATTAAAAAACTCCCAGATCACACTTCTTTTAGCTCTAGAGCTCATATTTAATAGCTATTATTATTCAGTCAACAACGGCAAGAAAACAAAAACATCAAATCGCGCTAAGTACGACGACGAATTGCAAATGTACTTTATATACGTCAAACTCGGTCAAACGAATTGCATCCACCAACCAATCATGCTTCTTAGAACATCATTCGAATCTGTATTAGAGCAAGATAGCGAATCAACGAATGTCGAATCAACCCGAGTCGGCTCCGAGCGGCGGCGAGCTGAGCCGACTCTGGTTGCGCGGCCACGCGCGCTTCAACTGCGAGTACATGCCTACAAGTTAACGAATTGATTCGTTAGCAGTCAAAAGTGATTCGAATGAACGAATCAACAGTCTTATTCGAGTTATTCGAATTACCCACCGCTAGTTGGTTGTTGGTCTTTATCAAAATGAATAAAGTATATTATTGTGAGTGTCAGACTTCAGTGTTTCAATGAGTGAGATTTAGCCATGAGCCGAGTTGACTTTTTGGAAGTGATGGGACTCGAGTGATTTTTTTTTAACTCGAGTCACTCGGTACTGGTAACTTTCTCACCTGAATGCCACTCGAGTGAAGATAAAACTCGAGTGGTTTTTATTGACTCGAGTCACTCGGAATATAATACTCGAGTGACCAAAATTTTAAAATGAATAAAACAATATTAAATTACATATAAAATGTGTTTTCAGTATAGCATTAGTGTAAATAAAAAAAATCTAAACAAAATGTAAAACAAATTGAATTTTCCTTCAAACTTAACCTATCATACATAACTAAGAAACCTCTTATATCAACTGTCGGTCTAATTCAAATATTAGAATGTACTACTAATAAGTTCTAATCCAATTTAAGTTATTTTAACAAGGAACTTTCATGAGATCCAAATATGAACAGTTTTATTATGTTCTTACGCAATTTAGGTAATAATAAACATGCTTTAAAATTAAATTATCTGAAACTTAAATAAACTTAATAAATAACAGAAATAATGTATTTTTAATGAGACAACAAATTTAACTGAAATTGCTGTAAAAACTACTTAAAAAAATGATTTCATCAATTTTTTTTCCCTTCCAAACGGTTTCTTCTTTGATTACATATCAGCGCAGCTTTAGAAAAAACTCGTTCTGAAGGAATAGAAGTCGCTGGGATGCATAAATATTTCATAGCTAATTTATACAGCACTGGCATAATCAGTTCCCTTTTCTCCCAGTAAGCAATAGGATCATCTTTTCTAAGTATTCTTCGTCATTGTATTGTTTCACCATGGTAATAGCAGAGGCTAATGATGTTTGATTTGTAGTACGTTCCGAAAGTTTTGCATCAAAATGTTCCTATAAATCATTCACGTCCTTATTTTCTGGTTGCGGTTGGCTTGACGATGAAGACTCCGATTCTGTTCTGATATTATCAGAATTTGTGGATATAGAAGTAGATTCAATTTCATCAATAACGGATTGCATAGCCCTATCAGCATTAGATTCTACGCCAAAACCAATTTTCTTAAATCTCGGATCCAAGTAGGTAGATTTAGCTGCAGTTTTGTATGATTCTAAAATACCTAACCGTTTATCAACAGTATCTATTAAAGTTTTTTTTAGTCCTTGACCAATGCCTGTATTTACGATCTTTTTTACCAGTGTTGCTTGAACATTTCTAATCAAAGGAATCACTGAAGACAATGCTGGATATTTCTCTCCGGATAAGGCTGCAGTAAGTTTTTCAAGAGGTCTTAAAAGATCTACGCCTTCTTGAACCACTTCCCATTAACAGTTTTGTAAATTATTTGGTGAACCAGTCATATCGGCCATAGTTGCTGATAAAGCAGTTTTAATTTTGAGGATTCTATCTAGCATTAAATATGTAGAAACCCAGCGCGTAGGGACATCTTGCTTTAATTTAATACATCCCATATCCATTGTACGTTGCATTTCCATAAGTTTAAGTGGTTCACTAAAGTAGTGGTATTTCCACTATATTTATACTGATAGGAGCATAATTTGCAAACTACCTTAGTATTGTCATCTGTTTTAGAAAAAAACACCCACGCAACACTTTTTTTACTTCCAGGAGCCATTCTGATCTTAATAAAGTCAACAAATCAAATAACAGAAACTGATAAAACTGCAACAAAACAATAACAAAAAAATTAACAAAACAAATAAGCGAGCTGGCTCTTTATCTCAAAACTCTCTCATAAGAACGTCAGATATGAAATCAACAACGGTTCGAGCGACGACAACTTTGACTTTAATGGCCCATTTCTCTGGTTGTAAAGATATGTCATTTCTTAATAGAGCCAAAGTACTTACTATAGCATATTTGACTAGTAATATTCGGTCAAGGGACGAATTCAATATTGTAGGGTATTTCTGCTTCAATTTTAAATGTGGCAATCCCATTTGTTTTTGTATTTCCTGCAGTTTATTGGATCCGGATGATTTTTTTTTAAATAGTCTACTACTCTTCACGTTGCTTACTATTTGGCTTATGTTGTTTATTGCTGTTGTTGGACAACAAGGTTCATATGTGAATGATCTTTAATAACAGAAAAGAACAATGGATATGGTAATTACAATTAAATTATATCTTCTGCATTTATATATTGTTAAGTTTTAGAAATTAATGTGAGAAAATATGAATTGAGCCTTGCAACTTTCACTCTTTTAAATTCAGAAGAAATAAAATCTGGTTTCATAGTTTGATTGTGTTTTACTTTAACAATGCAAAAGCTTAAAACATAATCTTAACATTGATCACCACGAGAATAATATGTGAATGATCTTTAATAACAGAAAAAAATAATGGATATCGTAATTCCAATTAAATTATATTTTCTGCGAAAAAAAATTTTTGAAAATTTATTAATGTGAGAAAATATGAATTGAGCCTTGCAACTTTCACTCTTTTAAATTCAGAAGAAATAAAATCTGGGTTCGAAACACAAAATTACGTCATCAAAAAGCGTCATAAACGCATATATTTTTGGAAGATTATTTGGAAGTTTTAACAAATGCACTTTAAGTCATTGTATATAATAATAATACAGATCATTGAATAATAAAAAATTAACATATTATTTAATATATCAACCACCGAAAATAATATCTAGGAACCATACCATTGCTTATGTTTATCTAGACTTTGATGTCACACTGCGCTTACCAATAGCATTGCGTTTCGATGTTTGACGATCCGCAGAAAGTCGGTCTTATGGGAATATAAACAAATCTCCGAAAAGTTTCCTCGTTATTTCCTTCATAATTATCGCGAGGTGTCTGCCGAGGCGCAGTACGAGGTTTCATAATAACAATATCTAGCCTTTCAGCGCACTCATTTGCCTCAACATATAAATTGTGAAAATTTCCTTCAGCATTTTCCCGTTTACGTAGCAAAAAGACCATCGTTTTTTTAAGAGCCTCTGATGCTACCTTTAAATCTAATGCTATTTATTTGTAAGAAGAGGCTAAGGGCAACAGGTGCAATTGATATTTTAACAATAGATTAGGTAATAATAAATGTACTTATAAAAAATTGCTACAAATAAAAAAAGTATTTTTTATCTAGTAAATCGTAAAAGCAAAGAGATGTGATTATAAAATGTAAACTGCATAAAGCATGTCGCAAACAATTAGCATCAGATGCAGATTTGCTGTTTCGCCAGGTTGAAATTTTAGTAAGTGCATCACATGTTTTTTTCAATGGGTCGCCTTGAAATTCCAAATAACCGTCGTGACGTTCTACCCATCGCGTGTCACATAAACTTTCCAGTTTGCTACCAAGAACTTCTTTAAAAACTCTGCTTCTCTTGGCCGAAGCGTAAGCAAATGCACCACACTTTTTCATTGTTGCTGATGCATTTCTTCAACTAGTGACATTCGATGACTTTGCTAAAGAGTTATTGAGGATATGATTATTACAAGGGCTTTTCGGGCATGGGTAGCAATTTTGGTCACTTCGCTTACAGCTCCTTTAACCTTAAACGCCATAACACAGCAACTTTCTGTGCCAATTCCAACGCAGTCTGACAACTCTAAGCCAAATTTCATGCTATATGACAATATGCGCCAAAGCAACACCTGTAAGCTAAAGTTCATCGTTATGCACATCTTCTTTTCTTATTGCTGAGTAAGCATCACAAAATAAAATAAAGTCCTCGTGAATGAAATTATTTTTAAGATATCGAAGTGATAAACTAAGTTGTTCTGTCGCTGAAATGTCGGTTGTTTCATCGAATATGATAGAAAAATATTATTTTCTCCCATATCTTAGCGCAATATTTGTATATAAACATCGTTTAAACTTAAGTTTATGATAAATATAAACTTGTACTAGTACGATGCTTCCTTAATTTTTAAATTATGTGGGTCAATTCTCGCCATCCCCCTTTACATATTTTTGTTATTGTTTTTTCGATATGGCCCTTCCAATTTAAATTGCTGTTGATTTCAATGCCTAAAAATGTTAATTTGGCAGCGCAGTATATTTAATATTTAATGGTTCATAAATTTTGTTTTTCAAATTTTATTTGTGTATTAATCCTAGAAGTGAGGGTTATCACTTTAAAAACATAACAATTTGTTTAAATATTCATTTATTAGTGCACTTTGTAATGATTTGTTATTTGGTAAAAATCTTGGAAATTGTAGGGAAATCGGCCTGTAGTTGGACTTGTCGCAGATGTCCCCAGTTTTGTTCTTCACTATTGGCCACCACAGTCTTCATCAGTGCAGCAGGTAGGTACAAATGTGCATCGCAAGGACTCTGGGCAGATGAGGAGCAAGCTTGAGATGTTCGATGCTGAGCCCGTCGTGGCCAGGGAACTTTCCCCGCGACTTGGAATTTATGGCTTTATAAACCTCCTTAGCTGTTAAATGGACACCAATCTCCCGACCACTCGTTCCCTTATCCCACCGGCACTGTGATCATCCCAAAAGTGATTTCACTGTAAAATGGTCCTTGAACAAATCAGCTTTAAGACAATGATCGTAAACACCTTCAACGCTCACTGGTTGATAAGGTCTGCCGTTTGACTCCTTAGTGGATTTTAAAAAATTGCAGAATCGATGTTTCGAATTTTGCGACCCATTGTCACTTTTGTGACACAAAAGATACTTCGACTTTGTTGCATGTCTTCACACAAGTTTCCGTTTGTTTTTGGGTTCCTACACCAAACTCACATTAAGTATTTAGACCTGGCCGCGTCTTTACTTTCCCGTGTACAATAGGAGGCAGTACTGCCTTGAAACATACACGAGTTTGTTACGCTAATTCCCTTTCCCAACTCGTGTTCAATTCCAGTCACGTGTCCTTCAATCGCGCACGGGTTTTGTAATTATTGCGCATTGAACGCCACAAATCCGTGTTTATTTTGGGTCATTTTGTGACAACAAGATTTGTAACATTTTTGCCCTATCAATTAGCTGTCTTGTATTTTGTTGTTGGCTGGTTGGTTTTTATGTGAGCGTCAGTGTTTCAATATGCGAGAGTGGATTAGTGGTGGCAATGACATAAATGTATCTATTCTTTTAGATCGAATTGTGATCCTCTACGTAGTAGTACGTACATAATAAGATTAGAAATCAATGCAAATAAAATAATGTAAAACTCTAAGTAGTTATTGTACAGCAAATATAGAAAAAAAACTTGTGTAATTACTGTGGAAAATAAAAAAAAACTTTTTTTTGGTAAAGCATAAGCGGACTTTGCAGTTCGAGCATTGGAAGCACGTCTGATTATCATGGCACTGACTACACCTTCCTTGAAACTCCACCATCACTGGCAAATGTTTTGCTTCGAATGTTCTTCTTTTAATGAAGGAAGAGAAATACTTGGTATTCCTCTTCTCTTTTTATTTGGCGGATCCCCTGCTCATCATCGTCAGACTCAACGGTACTCTCCATGACTATATTTTTCTATCAAATACACTCCAGTTGTAACTTAAAGCGGCTTAATTGATAAATTTTTCGAGCCCCTTTCTTTTCTTTTGATCCTTTTTAAATAGTAGCCATGCGTTTGATGTTTCCAGATCTATCATATGAGCGATGAAAGTCAGCCAAATCCACCCCACCCATATTAGAATTATATTACCGTACACATTTTGGTCTTTTACATTGTAACTTATTTCTTTTGCTTCTTACACCAACGCTGACACGTGTCCTCTTCTTCTTTGGCTTCAACGGAAGACATCAATATTACAGGCTTATTATCGAACCATTTAACAGAAATATAATCATCATTTCTGACTACCTGTGAAGTGCCTTATCAGTGTGGCAGAACATACGATACCCAATAATATTTCACTAGTAAAATATCTATCACAATATAATATGTGACGAGGAATAAGTGTCTCAGTCAAAACAAGAACTGCCTTTTCTCCAAGAGCAAAATCTTTTCAAATTGAGGATATGTAAGTTGAACTTTTGATTTGCTAAAACAAATGCGAGATTTGGCTTACCAGGACCATAAATCCTTGCAATATAATAACTAGGATAGAACTACCTGGATTACGGCGTGATTCTAGGCGAAGTGAAACCATGTATTTCATTCTCATAAGACGATCTCTTACGAGTAGCTCTGACACCCCTCCACTTAATGGTTTGCGTACAAGCCCCGGTAATTGCACTCTCATTTTAGTGACATGATCCCGATCTTAATGTAATTTAATTAACTCGGACTGAAGAGAGCTCTCAATTTCTTTATAATCCTTTTAATATTATGTCCCTTTTAATTTTTTTTAAATCTAAATAAAGTTCAAATATGTTGGGAATATAAATATATACATGTTGCCCTGTAAAAAGCCTATATGATTATTATGATGTTAAATGTTTCTGCGTCGTAGTCATTCCAAATCCTTTTTTTTTCACTGTAATCATTGATGTGGATGACGACGACTAATTACAACGACGTCAGGTGTTTTGTGTATATTTTCGTGTGGAAATCTAATCTGGTACACTCTACGCCTTGAGATTTCACAAACCTCATTAAAGGCTTCTTGTGTACAGAAGCTTATATTTTTGAAGCGCCGCGCGGGTCTAAAACTGATCCCTCTCTATACAGTGGTTGCTTTTGAAGGTCGTGGAAACTTACACGAATTTGCCTTTCTGAAACTTCAGTAAAATTCTTAAATTCAATTATTTTTATCACGAGGCTCGACAGCAACTGCACAAAAATCAACAATTTAGAGAGAGAGAGTATGTGATCTCATGAAACGGCTGTAAAATTTGTAAAACTTTGACTTTAATGGCCCATTTCTTTGGTTGTAAAGATATGTCATTTTTTAATAGAGCCAAAGTACTTACTATAAGCATATTTGACTGTTAAAATTCGGTCAAGGGACGAATTCCATATTGTAGGGTATTTCTGCTTCAATTTTAAAGGTGGCAATCCCATTTGTTTTTGTATTTCGTGCAGTTTATTGGATCCGGACGGGTTTTTTTTAAATAGTCCAAACTACTCTTCACGTTGCTTACTGTTGTGTATTTAGACCTCAGGTACACCTTCAGGATTTCTAGATCAGGAGCCACAATAAAACAAACAATGCACAATCAACAAACAAGTCTATTCTCTAACTGTCATGGACGATTGACATTTCTATAATTACTTTTTAATTAGTGGCGCATAGACAACCTAAACACATACATGACACTATATACTATTTGGCTTTAGTTGTTTATTGCCTGTTGGACAACAAGGTTCATATGTGAATGATCTTTAATAACAGCAAAGAACAATGGTAATTCCAATTAAATTATATTTTCTGCATTTATATATTGTTTAGTTTTAGAAATTAATGTGAGAAAATATGAATTGAGTCTTGCAACTTTCACTCTTTTAAATTCAGAAGAAATAAAATCTGGTTTCATAGTTTGACTGTGTTTTACTTTAAAAATGCAAAAGCTTTAAACATAATCTTAACATTGATCACAACGAGAATAATATGTGAATGGTCTTTAATAACAGAAAAAAATAATGGATATCGTAATTCCAATTAAATTATATTTTCTGCGAAATAAATTTTTGAAAATTTATTAATGTGAGAAAATATGAATTGAGCCTTGCAACTTTCACTCTTTTAAATTCAGAAGAAATAAAATCTGGGTTCGAAACACAAAATTACGTCATCAAACAGCGTCATAAACGCATATATTTTTGGAAGATTATTTGGAAGTTTTAACAAATGCACTTTAAGTCATTGTATATAATAATAATACAGATCATTGAATAATAAAAAATTAACATATTATTAAATATATCAACCACCGAAAATAATATCTAGGAACCATACCATTGCTTATGTTTATCTAGACTTTGATGTCACTGCGCTTACCAATAGCATTGCGTTTCGATGTTTGACGATCCGCAGAAAGTCGGTCTTGTAGGAATATAAACAAATCTCCGAAAAGTTTCCTCGTTATTTCCTTCATAATTATCGCGAAGTGTCTGCCGAGGCGCAGTACGAGGTTTCATAATAACAATATCTAGCTTTTCAGCTCGCTCATTTGCCTCAACAAATAAATTGTGATAATTTCCTTCAGCATTTTCCCGTTTACGTAGCAAAAAGACCATCGTATCTTTAAGAGCCTCTTATGCTACCTTTAAATCTAATGCTATTTTTTTGTAAGAAGGCTAAGGGCAACAGTTGCACTTGATATTTTAACAATAGATTAGGTAATAATAAATGTATTTATAAAAAATTGCTTTGTAGCAATATTTATTTGTATAAAGAAAGTATTTTTTATCTAGTAAATCGTAAAAGCAAAAAGATGTGATTATAAAATCTAAACTGCATAAAGCATGTCGCAAACAATTAGCATCAGATGCAGATTTGCTGTTTCGCCAGGTTGAAATTTTAGTAAGTGCATCATATTTTTTTTTCAATGAGTCGCCTTGAAATTCCAAATAACCGTCGTGACGTTCTACCCATCGCGTGTCACATAAACTTTCCAGTTTGCTACCAAGAACTTCTTTAAAAACTCTGCTTCTCTTGGCCGAAGCGTAAGCAAATGCACCACACTTTTTCATTGTTGCTGATGCATTTCTGCAACTAGTGACATTCGATGACTTTGCTAAAGAGTTATTGAGGATATGATTATTACAAGGGCTTTTCGGGCATGGGTAGCAATTTTGGTCACTTCGCTTACAGCTCTTTTAACCTTAAACGCCATAACACAGCAACTTTCTGAGCCAATTCCAACGCAGTCTGACAACTCTAAGCCAAATTTCATGCTATATGACAATATGCGCCAAAGCAACACCTGTAAGCTAAAGTTCATCGTTATGCACATCTTCTTTTCTAATTGCTGAGTAAGCATCACAAAATAAAATAAAGTCCTCATGAATGAAATTATTTTTAAGATATCGATAGTGATAAACTGGGTTGTTCTGTCGCTGAAATGTCGGTTGTTTCATCGAATATGATAGCAAAATATTATTCTCTCCCATATCTTAGCGCCTCAACAATTTTTATATAAACATCGTATAAACTTAAGTTTATAATTAATATAAACTTATACTAGTACGATGCTTCCTTAATTTTTTTAAATATGTGGGTCCATTCTCGCCATCCTCCTTTAGATAATTTTCTTTTTGTTTTTCGATATGGCCCTTCCAATTTAAATTGCTCTTGATTTCAATGCCTAAAAATGTTAATTTGTCAGCGCATTCGATGTCTGTGATTTTAAAAGTATATTTTAAAATTTAGTTTTTCAAATTTTATTAGTGTATTAATCCTAGAAGTGAGGGTTAT
Organism: Leptidea sinapis; assembly: GCF_905404315.1. NCBI lineage: Eukaryota > Metazoa > Arthropoda > Insecta > Lepidoptera > Pieridae > Leptidea > Leptidea sinapis. Next base: position 5,746,905 of record NC_066293.1, on the reverse strand, counting down.
CACTTTAAAAACATAACAAATTGTTTAAATATTCATTTATTAGTGCACCTTGTAATGATTTGTTATTTGGTAAAAATACTGATTATAAGAACTTTTTTGTTTAATTTTTATTTTTTGGAAATTGTAGGGAAATCGGCCTGTAGTTGGACTTGTCGCACATGTCCCCAGTTTTGTTCTTCACTATTGGCTACCACAGTCTTCATCAGTGCAGATGAGGACCAGCATGCTTGAGATGTTCGATGCTGAGTCCGTCGTGGCCAGGGGACTTTCCCCGCGACTTGGAATTTATAGCTTTATATCCTTACCTGTAAAACGGACAACAATCTCCCGACCACTCGTTCCCTTAACCCACCGGCAATGTGATGATACAAAAAGTATGTTCACTGTAAAGTGTTCCTTGAACAAAGCAGCTTTAAGACTATGATCGTTAATACCCTCAACGCTCACTGGTTGATCAGATCTGCCGTTTGACTCCTTAGTAGAATTTCAAAAATTGCAGAAGTGATGTTTCGAATTGCGCCCCAAAGTGTCAATTTTGTGACGTAAAAGATACTTTGACTTCGTTGCATGTCTTCACACAAGTTTCCGGTTTTTTGGTTTCCTACACCAAACTAACATCAAGAATTTACAGGTGTCAGTACTGGCTTGAAACATACACGAGTTTGTTGCGCTAATCCAACTCGTGTTCAATTCCAGACACGTGTCCTTCAATCGCGCACGGGTTTTGTAATTAGCATTGAACGCCACAAATCCGTGTTTATTTTGGGGCATTTTGTGATAGAAGAGCATGAAAACTAGGGTCTTTAATTTATTTTTTATTAGAACAAAATTGTGTCACACACGCGATCAACATACCGAGATACAAGAAAAATAAAATAATATATTATATAAATTTATTTTTGTAAAATCAGTGTCTTAGCAGGTCGCTCATTATCATTAATATTTGATGCAATATTATGAACACGCTTTCTTTTCTTTGTTGTTTCTGACTTGAATTTTCGTCCTGATTAGATCCTTCCACTGCATGGTAGACCTCTTTCTTTGTAGAATTTTTTGAGATTTTCTTCGGATAGTTTTTTCAACAATAAATGGTACAATACTTGACGGAGTTTGTAACTTTGATAAATTAGATCCAAACTTAGAATGTTTGCTTAGAATGTATATACAGCAGGAAAGTAAAGACGCGACCTGGCCTCCCTGTAAGCATATTGCACAATATCTGTTATATCCAACCACGGCTTCACAGCGTCCGACTCAGTGGCGGCCTCACATAAAATATCAATAATATCGCCAAATAACATAATCACAACATGAGGAAAATCTACAAGCCTAAATGTATCATGGCACAATTTATTAAATGCTTCTATTTTGCTCTGGCTTTCGATCTCCTCACATAATCCCGATAACCGTTTTATTAACGCTAGGTAATTCACGTTTAACAGAGATATTACGTTTAGTGGTCAGACCATACGTCATACCCTCGTAGCGCCCAGCGATTTTAAATGCAGTTCTTTACAAACGCCCACTGACCCTTAGAAATGCTCTAAACACAAACGCTCAGAATGTACTATTTGTATTTTTTTGGGTTATAGTAGTAAAGCGCATAATCCACATTTTTTACGTATTTTATTACATTATATATAATGAGAATATATTGACGAACACACGGAACCAAACAGACATCGTTATATATAAAAATTGGGCAGACATTTTATAAGGTAGGGAAAATAAATTGTTCTTTATGATTCATGTTGAGGTTTAATGAAATAAAACAGAAAATAGTGACAAAAATTACTAAAAAATTTATTAATTGGAAAAATTTAAATCAAAATTTAAAAATCCCTATTTTAAGTAGGAACATTATTATATAGTCTAATATAGGCTTTGTCTAACTACGTTTACTGATTTTCTATGTTACTCATATAAAGTTTGCAGGTAAATTTATAGATGGCGCTAGTATTTGTTCACTTCGCGCTAACAAGATTTGTAACGCTTTTGCCCTATCGACGAATCGTATATTTTTCAATTCGAATCATTCGAATCAAAATGACTCTTGATTCGAATAGCAATTCAAATTGATTCGAATCGTTACGTCATCAATTCGCGTGTGGTAGGTTATGGAAAGGAGGACTTATAGGCTTTTAAACATGTAGGTAATGACAATACTTATTTAATTAGAATCAGTAGGTATAATTAATAAGAAAAAGTAATAATAAACTCAAATGCAAAAAGAAATTTAAAAAAAGGTCTAAGTTATTTGTAATTAGTAGGTAACTTCAAAATCAACTTTAAATCAAATAAATATATTTGTATAGGTAGGTACGTCTTTAGTAGGACTAGGTATAGCCTTTTCGTGCACAATACGAGTTTAGAAATAATATTTGATCTACCTTCTTTGGTAAAAGTCTATTGCATCTTTGATTAGTAAGGAATCCAGCCTTAGAAAAAAGCCTTTCTGGTGGCACAGACGTGGCAGGTGTGCACAAATATTTTAATGCCATTTTATATAAAGATGGAAAAATATTTTTTCGCTCTTCCCAAAATTGCAACGGATCTTGTTTCCTATCTAAGTTATTTAAATCTAAATATTGTTTAAAAATTACTGTAGCCGAAGATATTGGCGTTTGTTGTGTGGCACTCTCACTGACCTTTGTATTTAAGAACTGCCAGAGCTCATCATCATCATGATCAGCCGCAACTTGAGATGTTGAAGGTACGGGTGAAGTCCTTGTTGGTTGAACTTGTACTTGCCACTGAGCGAGTTCTTCTATTACAAATTTTATTGCATTTTCGGCATTGCTTTCGTTACCAAACGCTTTTTTCTTAAAGCGTGGGTCTAAAATAGTGGCTTTTGCTGCCGTTCTGTTACTCTCATACACTCCTAATCTTTTGTCAATAACGTCCAGTAGCGAGTTTTGCAAATGTTCGCCTGCTGCCGTACTTAAGGATTTTTTTACAATAGAATGCTGTAAACCTCTTACTAGAGAAATTATGCTGGACAAAGTTGGATAGGTATCCCCAGACAATGTGGTGGACATTTTTTCGATCGGTTCCAACACCGAGACACAATCCTCCAAGACAATCCATTCGTCTGAATTTAAGCCCGGAGGTGGATTATCGAGTAAAGCCAATGCCGCTGATAGTGGAACTTTAATTCTTAGAAGTCTTTGGAACATGAAAAATGTAGAATTCCATCTCGTTGGAACATCTTGTTTAACTTTGAGTATTTCCACATTCATTTGATCTGCATTTCCCTAAGAATATTTGATGACTTACAGCTTTGTTTAAAATGAGTATCAATCGCACGGCTTTTAGAAATCAAATCTAATATGGTAGAATTTTTTTAATAATTATTTTGATTATTTTCGTCACTTCCAATGCAATCCTTCACAGCTAAATTTAATGTATGAGCCACGCAAAAATGATTTCTCATATTTAAAAAATCTTTGACGGCTTTTTTCATGCTTGACGCAGTGCCGGTTACGACAGTCACAATCCTATCTCTAATTTGCCAATCTAATAAGATGCCATTCAAAGTATTTGCAATGTTTAATGAAGTATGATGTTGTAATAATTCAGTAGTAGATATGACAATAGACTGTAATTTGAGTTTTGTATAAAATGTGCAGTCACACTTATAAAGCGCTTTTGCTTTTCAGAACTCCATATATCTGTAGTTATGTGTATATCCAGTATATCTTTTAATCTTTCTTTCACTTCAGCACTACATAATCTGTATCTGTCTTCTAAACATTGAACATTTTTTTTCTGCTTGGTAACTCGTAATCCGCATTTAATATTTTTGTAAATTTTTTAAATCCTTCATTTTCTACTATTTGCAATGGTTGCAAATCTAACACTATCATATCAAGTACCGCTTCGTCAGCTTTTTTATTATTTATTTTTGAAAGAGCCGTGATCCGCATTTGTCGTGCACGCTTGACCGTCGACGTTGACTCGGACTCAGTACTCGTAAATTCTATGTTGTTCGAGGATTGAGATGGCAACAAAACATTATCACTAGTATGAGGAATTGAAATAGATGGTATGCTATTTTCATTTGTTTGTGTACGGTGTTCTGGTTGCCGTACAGATTAATTTATGTTTGGTTCATAAATTAAACTAGACTTAAGAACAATTAGTTTATTGTACTTAGTCGAAATGGTTATAACGGTAAATGGTTGGGAGCACACGCGAACCGATTGATGCCCGAACGTGAACTGGGGGAAAATGTGGAAACACGGCACGCGCCAGCGCAACTGCTGACAGGGCGCAACGTGATATGCGATGTTCCACTCGTACATGCTCCCCCTAGAGACGTAAGGTGTAATGGTCATGAATAATGAAAATGCTACATGGTGATCAACAATTAATCTTAATCTAACGTACAGTCTCTATTTTATTTCACTATTCTCATTACTATAACTATACCTAAACACAATAGGAGATATAGATTTGTTAACATTACCACTGGTCTTTAATCACTACACTCTGCTTTTGCACTAACACATTGTTCACTGACACTATAACGGACCGCCTCCCTGCTGAGAAATCGCGGGGCGCGGGGGGTGAGGAGCGCGCGCCACCGCCGCCAGCCCCACCACGAGCCCGCAGCGGCTGCCACTCCCATCACCAAGTAGATCACGACGTAATGGTGTACGTCGTGATAGGACATCTCGTTACCAAGCTCTGCCTCCGTTTTCAGTTGCCTAATTCTAGATCCTATAACTGATGTTTGATTATTCCAAAGTTGAACTAAATGGTTTTGGTTGTTTCTTATAAGATTTATATCTAATTTATATTGTTCAGCGAAATGGTCATCGAGTACACCGAACAACGAATGTGCACAATAACCCACTCCATTGATAACTCCGCGTCGACGACGAGCGTGCCCGCCTGGGAACCTATTACTTGACAATAAGTTATTGTATAACTAGCTTTTACCCGCGACTTCGTCCGCATAAGTTTTTTTGTTTTCTCCCGGCTATAAGTCCCCCTGCAACAATGTCCCACTATCGTGTTCCAGTCCTCAACTTCACATCAAAATTTGTTCAAAAGCAACCTAAGCTACATAATGGATAGCTCCGAATGTTTCCTTAGTAAATATAAAAAGTAAATAATGTAAATCGGTTTAAAATACTACTAACTACCTACCTGCCAACCCCCGATGTTAGACAGTGTGACATCCGTAACATCATCTGCGTAGGAAGTACTAACTTAATGTAAGTAGTATAATAATGTAGGAAGCTAAAAATAAGAGGCCTTACTGTAGTACATTTTTGTAAACTATGTTCTTTGTTTTTCCCTCTCTGGCCAACACATGGAGATTCTGTGGACTTGAAACACGTGAGCAAGCCACGTATAATTGTCCGTGAGAAAAACAACTCTTTTCTAAATTAATGCCGGCTACTTTTAATGTTTGCCCCTGAGCTTTATTTATCGTCATAGCGAATGCGATTTTCAGCGGAAACTGTAATCTCTTAAACTGGAATGGCAAATCTGTCGGAATTATGGGTATACGGGGGATTAAAACGTTCTCTCCTTTTGCCATTCCAGTCATAATGATTGCTTTTACAATATTGCGACCGAGGTGTGTCACTTGCAACCGTGTGCCATTACACAGTGTTGGTGCATCTAAATTCCGCATTAAAAGGACAGGAACGCCTACTTTCAGCCTCAGTTTGTGTGAAGGTACTCCCGACAGTTCTAAAGAATTAAGAAATTCTACAGGGTATGATGTTACTTGTTCATTATCCATTACAGTGTCTACAGAGAGAAACTCAACAATATCACCTTCCACGCGTGACATAATTTGCTCGTTTATCTGTCCCACCATTTCATTCGTCGGCGCTAAAATTGCTCTTTCACATAACCAGTCTCTATTCCTCATATTAGTTAGCAGTTCGCTATAGACGAAGTTATTTAGATCATCTGGATTATGCACAACATTGCAGAATTCACGATCCAATGTAATCATGCCATTACCATCCTTTGCCATACGATCTTCTCCAATTTTAAGAAGAGCAGCAGCATATTGTCCAGAATGTACATCATTGTGTAGTTGCACTCTCATATTTGTAGACAGACTAAACGTTTTTACGTGCACCCATAACGTTGACGCTTTTAAACACGCATTTATTTCATCTGCAGGGGTGCCTTTAGTGATAACCGGCAAAGTCTGTCTAAAATCGCCCGCTAAAAGTACCACCATCCACCCATGATATTTGGATTACTCTTGATGTCTTTCAAAGTCCGATCTAGAGCTTCAATTGCTCTTTTATGGGACATAGTACACTCATCCCAAACTAATAATTTACATTGCTGCAACATACGTCCACGCTCGCTGTTTTTACTTATATTACAGACTGGCATTTCTTCATGGGCTAAGTTTAATGGCAGTTTAAGCACCGAATGTGCCGTTCGACCACCATTGAGCAGAGTGGCGGCTATTCCGGAAGAGGCAACTGCTACAGCAATTCCTTTATCTTTTCGGATTTGCGCTAAAAGCAAGTTTAAAAGAAAGGTTTTTCCCGTGCCTCCGGGAGCATCCAAAAATAACAAACCACCTTCGCCATCTTCGATTTTTTTGAAAACATTGTCAAATACTAACCTTTGTTCTGGGATCAAACGTGGAACAGACTCTGTCAATTGTTGTTGTAAGGAAGCAGTATCGTAATCTAGTTCCCCTATTAAATCGCTACTGATTTCCTCGGTTCTCTGTGGTCTGATCATTCCATAATCTGATAAATCCTTTCCAGAAATTGTTTTAACCTGGTCTTCAATTTTTTGTCAGACCCTCATTGTAAATTAAATCACTGTACGTGACATTGGGATTTTGCTCTTGTAATCTGTGCAATATATCGTCGGTCATATCATTTTTGTATTTATCCCACAATTGTTGAGGATTTGAAAGACCACATGTCGCTACTAATACAGCAAATAGCTCTCTCATCTTGCCTGCTGATCTACATTGAGCAGCTTCTTCCAGTGTCACATCCCAATGGTTGTCATTCTCCAGTAATCCTCTTGCCTCACATGCCTCTCGAAATGTAGGATAATCTTGTGTGTTGTATTTTTTTAGATCATTGAAAGAGGTAGGTCCGCGCACATGGTGTAAAAGCATGCGTAGACAAAAACATTCCATGTTACTAACATGAACTGTATAAACTCGTCCTAAAGCATCTCCAGATTTGACGCCAGGCCAATCGTGAACTGAAGTACCTTGAATGCGGCGTTTCCAAGTTTTCCTACTTGCATCCCAAGTATAATACCTCGGCACCTCGACATAAAGAAGAGTTTTTGCAAACTCATCTCTGATACAAAGATCAAAAAAAGCAGTGAGTGTGGTTTTTGGCGGAGTAGTTATTCGTTCGTGGAAATTGTGTTCATTAAAATAAACGCGTTCACCATTTTCTAAATGCACGCTGAGATGTGTCACGGTGGGATGCCTTTCGTGCAACGGAAATGCTAACAGACGCCACACGGCTTCGTTGCTGCTGACATACCGACCAGACTGATAAGTTTGTACCTCATCTACGGGATTCGCAAGATCAGTATTTCTAAAATTCAAAATAGCTTGATCACTACCCTTGTTTATATATTTGCAAATATATTTGATGGCGCGTACTGAACTGCATGCCTCAACATTTATGTGGGCGTTAAACATTTTTGATAAAATTGGTGAATAGGGGACTACCCAACTATTATCAACCGTAACGTAGCTACCATTTCGGAGCTTCACGGTTGCTGTTCGACCTCCGTCTGCTGGCGCTCTTCTACGATACTGCGGGTATCCGTGGTCGTTGTGAACGGTCTCTTTCACTAACTTGCGAGGAAATTTTTTTGTGCATTTTCCGTCTTTCATGCAGTGGCACTGTGGATTTTCGGGTCCGCATGGACCGTGAATCATATTTTTTACAATAATGTCATGGAGAGTCTTGTCAATGTTAGGATCCGGTATTTCAGCGCTGATTATGTTATCTATTTGATCGGGTCGTAACTTATCTTTTAACCACAATAATATATGGACATGTGGCAGTCCACGTTTCTGCCATTCGACAGAGTACATAAAGCAGCGCGCTTCTCTGAACACTCGGCCTTTATTAATCACATCCATTAGTTTTTTAACTTTTAGTCTAAAAACTCTTGCGACTACATCATGTCTATATATTGCGCTTTGCCCCGGCATCAACTGATTGACTATTTCGGGCCAGGCTGGGTTGCAAGTAAAGGTGACGAATAAGTCAGGGCGACCATGTGTACGCACATAAACAAACGCGTCCTGAGTATATTCGTGTAAGTACCGCGGGCTATTTACAAATGAAGATGGTAAAATGACCATACGACCTAAGTTATTTGGATTTAAATTAGCGTCATTTGCCACAGCGTCTTGAAGATGGATGTAATTCTCTGCTCTTAGTTTAGTTTGATTTAATGATATGTACCGTAACCTCTCGCTTTCAACTTTCACGTACATGTCAACGTAAAACTGATTGGCCAGTTGCTTGCATCTTTGTACAATGTTAAAGTTGTTTTCTCGTATCATCATGTTGTAGGCATAAAAATCCATGCATGAAACCTTTTTGTTATGCAAGGGAAGACCTGTTACAGGATTAATTTGAGGAACTTGAAAGTGGTACCCCTCTTGTCCCTTACTAAAAATGTTCGGATTAAATATGATCGGATATTGCAACGCATCATAAAATTTATGAGTATCAGGCACCCTGGTTAATGTGTCATCTCGGGCCTGTAAAACTATATCACGGAAAGCAAACTGTTCGCCTGTAACCAAGGCTGCGACTTCATTTATTAAGGGTGCATTATACCGCCTTTCATGTTCCCCACTTGGTGTGCGATCGGGGTGCATCACCAACCTATAATCCTCTCCCGGCATTCTTTCTAGTGCTGTTTTAAAAGTATTGATAAGGCGATTATGTTCATGCAACATTCTCTGGATTTTTAAAACAGTATCCCTTTCGAATCCTTGTATATTTTGACACCTGCGATCAGCTTCGTTTTTTTCATCGCCCATGAAATAAAGTTGCAAAAACTTTGGTTGTTCATTATTTGCGGGAAGTAAGGAACCAATCCTGTGATACACCTGTCCTTGGATGGTAAAAGTAGGTGAAAATCCAGGCATTACGACCTCCTTATCTACACCAAATGACGTCATCTGAAAGCAAGAATTATACTTTCTAATCCTGCTTAAAAACCGGCGCGATTCGTTACTGTCGTATAAAAGTAAAGATTTAAGAGGTTCCTCTGGCTCGCCAAGTAATGGAATTTTAACCTTTCCACCAGAACAGCACATACCTGGAGTTTCTTCTTTCCACTTCAGTGCTTCACAATATCTGCATTTTTTATCCATTCTCCCAATGATAACCAATCGGTGATTAACATAGTCGATCAAAGGGTCATACTCAAAAGCGGCACCATTAAATGCCTCCCACGTACTCATTGAAAACGTACGTCTTCTTTCTGCCTGCCGTTCAGCATTTAAAAGACGTCGTCTTTGTGAATCTTCGTCAGTCTCTGCCGCAATCAATTGCGCGTGACGTTCGGCATCTAAAACTCGACGTGTCTGAGTCTGTTCCACTGTCTCAGCAGCTCTTTGAGATGCGTGGCGTTCAGCATCCAGGGTCTGACGGGCCTGAGTCTGCGTAAACGTCTCAGAGGCCCTTTGAAATGCGTGGCGCTCAGCATCTAAGGTTTGTCGGGCTTGAGTCTGCGTATAGGTCTCAGAGGCCCTTTGAGATGCGTGGCGTTCAGCATCCAGGGCCTGACGGGTCTCAGTCTGCGTAAACGTCTCAGAGGCTCTTTGAGATGCGTGGCGTTCAGCATCTAGGGCCTGACGGGCTTGAGTCTGTGTAAACGTCTCAGAGGCCCTGTGAGATGCGTGGCGCTCAGCATCTAAGGTCCTACGGGCTTGAGTCTGCGTATAGGTCTCAGAAGCTCTTTGAGTCGCATGACGCTGAGAATCTAACATCTGACGCGTCTGAGTCTCCTCTTCAGATTCTTGGCTTCTAGCAACTTTTGCAGTTCGAGCTCTGCTAGAACTACGGCTTAGATTGGATTTACGTTTGCGTGGCATATCGAAAACAATAAAACAATAATTAAAGATTTTTAAAATCGGTAGTTTTAAAAACTACAACGTAAGACAATTTTTTATAAAAACTTCGATAAAGCAAACCTTTTTACTTATAACCTAAATATCTAAATGAATCAATAACGTATTGAACCTAAACAACTATGCACTTGACAAACCTAACCAAAAATACGCAACGAATAGAGTTTCGTAACGCAATATTTCAATATTCGCATACGTGCGACGACGATATCTGCCCTCGTGCGTCTGCCCGCTTGGGTAGGCACAGTTGGGCACGGCCCTCCCCTCGCGCCGCACCGCCTCTTCGCTCGCTAAATTTCATCAATTAGTATTTACCTTTCTAAATTTCATCAAGATCTGTCTGCCTACTGCCTACCCCCTAAGAACGATGGCGTGATTATTTATAGCCTATGACCATTTCTAGGTTATCATCTATCACCATACCAAATTTCATCAAAATCCGTTCAGCCGTTATTTATAGCCTATGACCATTTCTAGGTTATCATCTATCACCATACCAAATTTCATCAAAATCCGTTCAGCCGTTTAGGCGTGAAAGAGGAACAGACAGACAGACAGACGGACAGAGTTACTTTCGCATTTATAATATTAGTATGGATTGCAACTCGTTACTATGACGTACTTGTAATAATATAGACTCATAATGAACTTTGCCTGATAGATTTGTGCACGTAGTGTTTAAATAGTCTATATATTTTTCTAATGTAATTTCTTGCCAATATGGTTCTGTATCATAATAAACAACTAATTTCCATTCATCTTGGCCGATAAGAATTTTTGATATCTTATCAAAATATAAACCTTGCGTTTGATTTATATTAACAACCTTATGGTTTCCTTCCGACGGAGATATAAAAATGTGAACAAAGTGTAGCGTAGTGGTAAATTCCTTTTTTATTTATCCGTCTAGATGTTGCTGGTTGTATTGCAGATTGCTGATTTGGATTTCCTTTTGGTGGTGTTTCGGGATCCAGATTAGTATCATGTTTATTTTGGTTTGTAAATTGATCTACTGGCAATAAAGATAGCTTTACGACAGATCTTTTGATAGTACCGTTTTTGGTCTTCACAGTTACTACTCTGACCACCCATCGTTTCCCGGATGAAGCTCCACAACTCTGCCCAAGGCCCACTTGCCTGGTGGGAGATTAGTGTCATTAAGTATCACAATATCGCCAATTTTCATATTGCGTTGGGTACAAAGCCACTTGGACCGAGCGTTCAGTTGTGTTAGGTACTCCGTTCGCCATCTCTTCCACACATCAAGAAATATCTTTTGAGTGAGCTGCCATCTGGTACGTAAATCCTTTTCAGTTTCGACTATGGTTAATGTTGGACCACTTGAAAGAAAATGAGCCGGTGTGAGGAAATCTAAATCATCTGGGTCTTCATTTAAGGGGCACAACGGTCTAGAGTTCAGAGTCCCCTCTAATTGAGCCAATAGCGTTGAGAATTCCTCGTATGTCAACCTTTGTTCTCCTAATACTCTTTTCAAGTGGTATTTAAGGCTTTTAACTGCGGCTTCTCAAAGGCATCCTGCACTGGGCCAAGACGGAGCGTTAAAATGCCACTCAATTTGTATTTTAGTTATCTGCGTATAGAACTGGTCGTCTATTAAGGATTTCAAGTTGACCATCTCTTCCTGCAGCATTCTGTTGGCTTTTACCTGGAGTTCCGCGACGAGCTGATAGTCGACGGAGAGCTGCTAAAAATGCAGACGCGGTAAGATCGGATACAAGCTCCAGATGAATAGCCTTGGTTGCCATGCATTTGAATACAGCAATGTATCCTTTGGTACATTTAATTCCTCGTCCTTTGGCTGACTTTATATCAACAAACCCTGTAAAATCTACTCCTGTATGATAAAATGGTCTCGAAATATTGGTTCTAGCTGGTGGTAAATCACCCATTAATTGGTTATGTTTCGTAGGATTATGCTTTCTACATATAATACATTTTCTTAACCTCATTTTAACTGCACTATATCCGCCTATAATCCAATATTGTTGACGAAGCCATGATTGCGTTAAACGTGCCCCGCCATGGAAAGTCATTCTATGAGCATAATCAATAAGCATATCCGTCAAATGATGGTTGTGTGGTAAAATTATAGGATGTTTCATGTTATAATTCATTATATTTGCTGTTGATATTCGTCCCCCCACTCTTAAAACTTCTTGGTCATCCAGAAAAGGATGCAAATTTAAAATCTTACTCCTAGAATGCGCTCGCTTGTGCTTTTTAATATATCTGATATCCTCTGAAAATTCCAATGATTGTACATATTTTAATAAAATTATATTAACTTTTCGCAGTTCTGGTATTGTTAGATATGATGGTTTGTTACTCAATCTCATAGAGAAACGAAGCATTCAAGCCATAACCCGCAATACTTGCTTATAATTGTTATGTCTGCTTAATAAGGTTTCTATGACGTCATTTTCATATTTTAGCGTAGACACATTTATTTGTGTTGATATTTTAATCTCTTCGTTTGTACTGTAGGGTGTACTTTCTGTGGTTTTCTCCTCAAACGATAGCAACCAACCTGGCCCGGACCACCAAATAGAATGCTGAACTAGCTGGTGAGCCGTGATTCCTCTACTTGCGCAATCAGCAGGGTTGTCCTTAGACTGTACATATCCCCAGCATGATGACGGTATTTGTTCTATTACATGTTTGACCCTATTCGCCACAAATGGTTTCCATCGATTCAGATCTCCCCTTAACCATCCTAATACCGCTGTGGAGTCAGACCAACCAAATATCTTAATATTAAATTTAGACAAACATTTACAAGTTGTTTTTATCAATTTTGATAGTAAAACAGCGGCGCATAGTTCTAGTCTAGGTAGCGAAATAATCTTCTTGGACGGAACAAGCCGTGCTTTTGATGCTACGATGACAACCGACGATTTGTTTTGATCGTTCTTATGAATCCTAGCGTATATAACGAAAGCATAAGCCTTTTCAGATGCATCACAGAATCCGTGAAGCTCAATGGTGTCATTAGCGTTGCATTGTAGCCAACGTTGTATATTAATATGCTGTATGTTATTATTTAAGTTATTTCTTATGGTATCCCATCTAGATACAATGGTTTCTGGCAATATATCATCCCACTGAAGATCAAGTAACCAAATTTCCTGGACTAACAACTTAAGCTTGGTTGTAACAGGTGATAACCAACCAAGTGGGTCGAATATTTTTGATATGTCAGACAATAAAGTGCGTTTGGTAAGCTTTAACGATGGTTTTAATATGAGGTTAAACGTAAACTTATCATCACTTGGTTTCCATTGTAATCCCAAGGCCTTTGTTGACTCTTGGTGCTTGAAAATATATGTGTGATCATTACTACTGTTCTCCGTATCTTCATCAACTAGATCAAGTTTATTAGATGACCATTTTCTGAGATTGAATCCACCCGAACTTAACAGGGCTATAAGGTCTGCTTTTAACCTTTTTGCGGATTCAAGGTCATGGCTCCCGTGCAATACGTCATCAGTATAGAAGCTGGTATTCACCACTTCTGCTGCCTCAGGAAAACGATGAGCTTCATCTTTGGCTAACTGTTTTAAAGTCATTATAGCTAGGAATGGTGCAGCCTTGGTGCCGTATGTAACAGTAGTTAGCTGGTAATTTTTAAGTGGTGGTCACGCCAAACAATTTTTTGCAAAGGTTGGTCTTTCTCATTGAGTAACACTTGCCTGAACATTTTTTCGATGTCAGCAGTAAAAGTAATTTCATATTGACGCCAACTAATAATAAGGGTGCGTAAATCCTTCTGTAGATTTGGCCCACTATACATTAAATCGTTTAACGAATAACCCGTCGAAGTTTTAGTTGATGCGTTAAAAACGACACGAGTTGCAGTGGTCAATGACTCCGCTCGTATCACACAATGGTGTGGTAAATATGATTCCGGTGTCTGGTTACCGGAACATTGCTTCATATGGTTTAATTCAATGTATTCGTTAATGAATTGCTTATAATTTTCTTTAATGGTTATGTTTTTGATAAAACGTTTCTCTAATTGGTGAAATTGGGCGACCGCTTTGGTTCTGGACTCTCCCAATTTTTCTTTAAAATCTGGTTTTAATGGTAATCTCACAACGTAACGTCCATCTGGTTGGCGTTGCGTCTCTAATTGATATTGCTGAATACAATAGAAATCATCAGTTTTCATATCTACAGCATTATCCGAAATGTCCTCTATCTCCCAAAATTTTCGGATATCCTTTAAATCAATTTTTACGACATGGCAATAATTTTGTAGTTGAATACCACCACTTAAGATCCAACCCAACTCCGTTTCTTGAGCAATAGGTTGCAATGCGCTTTTACGAATAAAGCCTGGTAGTAAAATTAGTTCGTATACTTCTACACCTAATATAAGATCTACAGGTCTTTTCAAATAGAACTCTGGATCTGCTAAAGTTAATTTATTAATTTGTGGCCACTCTGGTTTGGTAAACGATTGGTTAGGCAAGTTGCCGACTATTTGTTTCATGACATATGCCTCTGTTGTAACGCTAAAGTCATTAATTAATGAGCATATGGTGATTTTAATAGCTCCCTTACTGCTTATAGATTTCTCTCCAACTCCTACAACCAGACAGTTTCGGTTGATGCGTGGTAAGCCTAATATCTGTGCTGCATTCTCTGTTATCAACGAAGATTCTGCACATGGGTCAATCAGAGCGCGCATGACGTGTTGGGAACCGTCTACAGCTTCAATATTAATTTTCACTGTGGCTAATAGCTTAGGAGATACTTGTGGGGGTAAGGTAGAAACGCATATATTAGTTTTTCTAGGTTCTTCCACTGCATGCTGACTTGATTTTGTTGGTAAGTACGTTATGTAAGCTTTATGAAGAAGTGTGTTATGTTTTTCTTGGCAAAATCTACATGTTTTTTCTGATCTACACTCCTTGCCTAAGCGATTTATTAAGCAATTCGTACATAAGTTATTATTTTCAATGGTTCTTCGTCGGTTTTCTGGTGAGTAATCTAAAAATGTTTTGCATTGAAATAATGAATGTTTCTTTTTGCACAGCATGCACATCCTTTGTAATACAATATCGTTCGACCTAATTGATGAATGGTTAATAATCGACTTATGTTGAATATTTTTATTCACATAATTATTGTTTCTTATTTTGTATGAGCTCTTCTGATTTTCATGAATGCCTGTCGGATTGAATGTACTTGACCGAAAATCTTGTCTACGTTTCGTAGACTCCAATGAGGTAAACTTAATTTCCAAAAAACTTAAAAAATCTGTGATAGTTGGTAAATCCCTCGGGTTCCGTAGCGACTCTATGTAGTCGTTATGAGTCTCTGTATCTGATTTTTGGACTAAGATGTAAACAATTAGTGGATCCCAAGATGTTATATCGACCCCCATTGCTTTAATAGCATTCAGACATTCATTAGTTGTGTCGTGCAATCTTTTAATAAGTGCGGCTGACTGTTGTTGCAGATTTGGTAAATTCAGTAATATGTGAATATTCGAATTAAAAATAAGACGCATGTTACTATATCTGTGGTTTAAAATTTCCCAACAAATTGAGTAATTGCCTGAACTAATTTTTAAGTGCTGTACCAGTTTATCGGTTTCACCCCTTAATTTATTTTTTAAAAATTGCATCTATTGTGCATTTGGTATGGATTTGTTTTTGTGTATGTTTTCACAAAACAAATCCTTAAATGACAACCACTGTTGATAATTGCCACTAAATGTTGGTATCTCCATTTGAGGAGTAGAATTTTCCCTATATTTAATAGAATACATTTTTGATCTTAAGACCTTTTGCATGCTTTCAAACTTATTTTCGTAGGCACTGAAGGCTGCCTCGTATTCATCATTATCTATTCCTTCACTATTGATCTCCCAGTGCAGAGAGTCGATGACCGACCACCTCGACCTTATTTTGGTCAAGACGTCCTCAATTTCCCAAGGTTCGGATATGTCTTCTATATCCACAGCTTCAATGGCGCGTTTTAAAGCTTTTAAATTACTTTTTTGCTTTCGTAGCATATCTTCACCTTGACTAGAACTACCCTGGGACGTCAAGTGTTCCTTAGATGTGGAGTACGAATTCCCCTCGGCAGGCGACATTGGTGTTACCTGACGATCTGAGTCGTAAGACAGTGGGGTTGCTGGTCTTAATAATGGTTTAGTTGCTTTGAATGTACTTATAAGATTTTTCAAATCATTATAAAATTGTAGAGCCTTTTGATAATAACAATCCCTAAAGTAACTATGATTTGGATCCTCAAATTCAGCACGCAATTTCGTGTGGTTAATTTGGAATTCACTCCAATAGCCATCTAAAGTATTTAATCTTTTTTCAATATAGGCAGGCGTCTTACGCTCCGGCCCATCCTTCTTAAAATTGGTTCGAAGGGTTTCCATTGCTCACATTATTTGTTCTTGGGTTGTTAATAGAGCTTCCATGGTTAAAATTGTATAGTAACAAGTATGAAATATGTAAAAAAATAAAAGATCTCACTCTGAATAGTGGCGCGTGGTTGTCTGGTTTTTCTCGAAGCACTTTGGTAATGGTTTATGGTTAATGATATGGTATGGTTAATTAAATGCACTGGTATAAATGTCGCAATTAAGGTTAACTGACACGTGTTCACTTTTCACTCGCGACAGTCCCGATTTACGACTAAATCTCGAAGGACCGCGTTGTACGCCACGCTGTACCACGATGTACACCACGTTTGGTCACTGGTCTTATTAATGGTTAAATGGTTTGAAGGACCACGATGTACGCCACGTTTGGTCACTGGTCTTTTTAATGGTTAAATGGCTCGAAGGACCACGATGTACGGTGCTCTGGTAGCCGTACAGATTAATTTATGTTTGGTTCATAAATTAAACTAGACTTAAGAACAATTAGTTTATTGTACTTAGTCTAAATGGTTATAATGGTAAATGGTTGTGAGCACACGCGAACCGACTGATGCTCGAACGTGAACTGGGGGAAAATGTGGAAACACGGCACGCGCCAGCGCAACTGCTTACAGGGCGCAACGTGATGTGCGATGTTCCACTCGTACAGTTTGCAAAACTGCACCATTAGCTTCACTGTACTGTATGATATGTTTTTTTTTAAATGATTGACACAGTTCGTCGTATTTCCAATATATTTATAACTACAGGAACATAATTTACAGGAAAGTCTGTTTCCATCTTCACTTTTATTAAAAAACTCCCAGATCACACTTCTTTTAGCTCTAGAGCTCATATTTAATAGCTATTATTATTCAGTCAACAACGGCAAGAAAACAAAAACATCAAATCGCGCTAAGTACGACGACGAATTGCAAATGTACTTTATATAAGTCAAACTCGGTCAAACGAATTGCATCCACCAACCAATCATGCTTCTTAGAACATCATTCGAATCTGTATTAGAGCAAGATAGCGAATCAACGAATGTCGAATCAACCCGAGTCGGCTCCGAGCGGCGGCGAGCTGAGCCGACTCTGGTTGCGCGGCCACGCGCGCTTCAACTGCGAGTACATGCCTACGAGTTAACGAATTGATTCGTTAGCAGTCAAAAGTGATTTGAATGAACGAATCAACAGTCTTATTCGAGTTATTCGAATTAAATGATTCGAATTACCCACCGCTAGTTGGTTGTTGGTCTTTATCAAAATGAATAAAGTATATTATTGTGAGTGTCAGACTTCAGTGTTTCAATGAGTGAGATTTAGCCATGAGCCGAGTTGACTTTTTGGTAGTGATGGGACTCGAGTGATTTTTTTTCCACTCGAGTCACTCGGTACTGGTAACTTTCTCACCTGAATGCCACTCGAGTGAAGATAAAACTCGAGTGGTTTTTATTGACTCGAGTCACTCGGAATATAATACTCGAGTGACCAAAATTTTAAAATGAATAAAACAATATTAAATTACATAGAAAATGTGTTTTCAGTATAGCATTAGTGTAAATTAAAAAAATCTAAACAAAATGTAAAAAAAATTGAATTTTCCTTCAAACTTAACCTATCATATATAACTAAGAAACCTCTTATATCAACTATCGGTCTAATTCAAATATTAGAATGTACTACTAATAAGTTCTAATCCAATTTAAGTTATTTTAACAAGGAACTTTCATGAGATCCAAATATGAACAGTTTTATTATGTTCTTACGCAATTTAGGTAATAATAAACATGCTTTAAAATTAAATTATCTGAAACTTAAATAAACTTAATAAAATAACAGAAATAATGTATTTTTAATGAGACAACAAATTTAACTGAAATTGCTGTAAAAACTACTTAAAAAAATAATTTCATCAATTTTTTTCCCTTCCAAACGGTTTCTTCTTTGATTACATATCAGCGCAGCTTTAGAAAAAACTCGTTCTGAAGAAATAGAAGTCGCTGGGATGCATAAATATTTCATAGCTAATTTATACAGCACTGGCATAATCAGTTTCCTTTTCTCCCAGTAAGCAATAGGATCATCTTTTCTATCTAAGTATTCTTCGTCATTGTATTGTTTCACCATGGTAATAGCAGAGGCTAATGATGTTTGATTCGTAGTACGTTCCGAAAGTTTTGCATCAAAATGTTCCTATAAATCATTCACGTCCTTATTTTCTGGTTGCGGTTGGCTTGACGATGAAGACTCCGATTCTGTTCTGATATTATCAGAATTTGTGGATATAGAAGTAGATTCAATTTCATCAATAACGGATTGCATAGCCCTATCAGCATTAGATTCTACGCCAAAACCAATTTTCTTAAATCTCGGATCCAAGTAGGTAGATTTAGCTGCAGTTTTGTATGATTCTAAAATACCTAACCGTTTATCAACAGTATCTATTTAAGTTTTTTTTAGTCCTTGACCAATGCCTGTATTTACGATCTTTTTTACCAGTGTTGCTTGAACATTTCTAATCAAAGGAATCACTGAAGACAATGCTGGATATTTCTCTCCGGATAAGGCTGCAGTAAGTTTTTCAAGAGGTCTTAAAAGATCTACGCCTTCTTGAACCACTTCCCATTAACAGTTTTGTAAATTATTTGGTGAATCAGGCATATCGGCCATAGTTGCTGATAAAGCAGTTTTAATTTTGAGGATTCTATCTAGCATTAAATATGTAGAATTCCAGCGCGTTGGGACATCTTGCTTTAATTTAATATATCCCATATCCATTGTACGTTGCATTTCCATAAGTTTGTAAGACGTTTTGGTGCTTCGTTTCAAATATGTGACTATGGATTGGCATTTATTTATAATTTTCATAAATTCAGCTTTCTTACAGTCAATGATCGCCAAGTTCAAAGTGTGAGCTATACAGTAGTCGTTCCTCTTACTTAAATATTTAGAAATAGCTTTCTTTATATTCGGAGCATTATCGGATACTATTGTCACAATTTTTTCTGTAATTTGCCGCTCATCAAATATCGACTTCAGCACACTTGCTAAAATAATAGATAAATGTTCCTCCGTAACCTCTCGAGTACTAATAGTTTGCAAAAAACGTTTTGAATTATAAATGAAATGTACTGTAACAGTTAGGTATACTTTGTTACTGTGGATCCAGTAAGTTGGCCTTCGCTGCTGTTCTGTTGGACTCATAGACACTTAATCTTTTATCAATGACTTCCAGCAGTGACCGCTGAACATACCTTCCAGCTTCGGTTTTTGGAGACTAATTATGAAGAGAATTTTGTAGACCTCTGACTATTGGTATAATACACGATAGCGTCGGATATGATTCGCCAGACAGCACGGACGTTACTTTTTCCATGGGCTGTAAAAGAGCAACACAGTTTTCTATTATCAGCCACTCCTCTGCGTTCAAGCTTGGTGGAGGTGACGTAAGCAGAGGTAATGTTGCTGATAGGGGAACTTTGGCTCTCAACAATCTCTGCAACATATAAAAACTTGAATTCCACTTCGTCTGTACGTCCTGTTTTAGTTTTATTACATCTAAATTCATTTGGCTTTGCATTTCTCTCAGTGCATTGGACGATTATATGCTTTGCTTAAAATGAGTGACAAGGGCGCGACTTTTTGTAATGACCTCTAACAGAGCGCCATTTTTTAAATGTTGGAATGCGTAATTTTCTGTTTAAATGAAGTGTTTGACGGCAAAATTTATAGTGTGTGCAACACAGAAATGATTTCTTTTATTTAAAAAATCTTTTACAGCCTTTTTCATGCTCGAGGCATTGTCGGTCACAATAATTGTAACTATTTTGTCGAAAATATTCCATTCTGTTAAAATAGCTCGCAAAGCGTTTGCTATGTTTAACGAGGAATGCTGTTCTGCAAATTCAGATGTTGATATAACAAGCGAATGTAATTTTGAACTTTTAATGAAATGAGCAGTAACACTTATATAACTTTTTTGACTGTCCGAACTCCAAATATCCGTTGTTAGGGCAATATATTCTACATCTTGTAATTTTTGTTTTATTTCAGAACTGCATATGTTATATTTTTCTTCCAGAATTCAATTTTAATCAGGTATTAATTTTTTTGAATAATTTATAAAACCCTCGTTTCCAACAATTTGTAGGGGTTGCATATCTATTGTTATAAGGCTAGAAAGGCTTCATCACCAACTTTTTGGTTTATTTTATAAGGAGCAGTTAAGCGCATCTGTCGCGCCCGCTTTGGAGGAGGCTGAGAAGGCTCAGGAGCTGAACCGCCAACGGTATTATTCTCCTCCCGATTCTCCGACACACAAACACCGGACACACTTGAAATTGGCAAGTCAATTCTCAAAACCTCACACTCACTACTTGCACATTCGTCTCTGGGTAAATTTGCGTCAACGGTTTCACTGTATTGAATTACATGTTTCTTTTTTAAGTGGTTCACTAAAGTAGTGGTATTTCCACTATATTTATACTGATAGGAGCATAATTTGCAAACTACCTTAGAATTGTCATCTGTTTTAGAAAAAAACACCCACGCAACACTTTTTTTACTTCCAGGAGCCATTCTGATCTTAATAAAGTCAACAAATCAAATAACAGAAACTGATAAAACTGCAACAAAACAATAACAAAAAAATTAACAAAACAAATAAGCGAGCTGGCTCTTTATCTCAAAACTCTCTCATAAGAACGTCAGATATGAAATCAACAACGGTTCGAGCGACGACAACTTTGACTTTAATGGCCCATTTCTCTGGTTGTAAAGATATGTCATTTCTTAATAGAGCCAAAGTACTTACTATAGTATATTTGACTAGTAATATTCGATCAAGGGACGGATTCAATATTGTAGGGTATTTCTGCTTCAATTTTAAATGTGGCCATCCCATATGTTTTTGTATTTCCTGCAGTTTATTGGATCCGGATGATTTTTTTTTAAATAGTCTACTACTCTTCACGTTGCTTACTATTTGGCTTATGTTGTTTATTGCCTGTTGGACAACAAGGTTCATATGTGAATGATCTTTAATAACAGATAAGAAGAATGGATATGGTAATTACAATTAAATTATATCTTCTGCATTTATATATTGTTTAGTTTTAGAAATTAATGTGAGAAAATATGAATTGAGCCTTGCAACTTCCACTCTTTTAAATTCAGAAGAAATAAAATCTGGGTTCGAAACACAAAATTACGTCATCAAACAGCGTCATAAACGCATATATTTTTGGAAGATTATTTGGAAGTTTTAACAAATGCACTTTAAGTCATTGTATATAATAATAATACAGATCATTGAATAATAAAAAATTAACATATTATTAAATATATCAACCACCGAAAATAATATCTAGGAACCATACCATTGCTTATGTTTATCTAGACTTTGATGTCACACTGCGCTTACCAATAGCATTGCGTTTCGATGTTTGACGATCCGCAGAAAGTCGGTCTTGTAGGAATATAAACAAATCTCCGAAAAGTTTCCTCGTTATTTCCTTCATAATTATCGCGAAGTGTCTGCCGAAGCGCAGTACGAGGTTTCATAATAACAATATCTAGCTTTTCAGCTCACTCATTTGCCTCAACATATAAATTGAGAAAATTTCCTTCAGCATTTTCCCGTTTACGTAGCAAAAAGACCATCGTATCTTTAAGAGCCTCTTATGCTACCTTTAATCTAATGCTATTTATTTGTAAGAAGAGGCTAAGGGCAACAGTTGCAATTGATATTTTAACAATAGATTAGGTAATAATAAATGTACTTATAAAAAATTGCTACAAATAAAGAAAGTATTTTTTATCTAGTAAATCGTAAAAGCAAAAAGATGTGATTATAAAATCTAAACTGCATAAAGCATGTCGCAAACAATTAGCATCAGATGCAGATTTGCTGTTTCGCCAGGTTGAAATTTTAGTAAGTGCATCATATTTTTTTTTCAATGAGTCGCTTTGAAATTCCAAATAACCGTCGTGACGTTCTACCCATCGCGTGTCACATAAACTTTCCAGTTTGCTACCAAGAACTTCTTTAAAAACTCTGCTTCTCTTGGCCGAAGCGTAAGCAAATGCACCACACTTTTTCATTGTTGCTGATGCATTTCTGCAACTTGTGACATTCGATGACTTTGCTAAAGAGTTATTGAGGATATGATTATTACAAGGGCTTTTCGGGCATGGGTAGCAATTTTGGTCACTTCGCTTACAGCTCTTTTAACCTTAAACGCCATAACACAGCAACTTTCTGTGCCAATTCCAACGCAGTCTGACAACTCTAAGCCAAATTGCATGCTATATGACAATATGCGCCAAAGCAACACCTGTAAGCTAAAGTTCATCGTTATGCACATCTTCTTTTCTTATTGCTGAGTAAGCATCACAAAATAAAATAAAGTCCTCGTGAATGAAATTATTTTTAAGATATCGAAGTGATAAATTAAGTTGTGCTGTCGCTGAAATGTCGTTTGTTTCATCGAATATGATAGCAAAATATTATTTTCGCCCATATCTTAGCGCAATATTTGTATATAAACATCGTTTAAACTTTAGTTTATAATTAATATAAACTTGTACTAGTACGATGCTTCCTTAATTTTTAAATTATGTGGGTCCATTCTCGCCATCCTCGTTTACATATTTTTGTTATTGTTTTTTCGATACGGCCCTTCCAATTTAAATTGCTGTTGATTTCAATGCCTAAAAATGTTAATTTGGCAGCGCATTTGATGTCCGTGATTTTAAAAGTATATTTAATATTTAATGGTTCATAAATTTTGTTTTTCAAATTTTATTTGTGTATTAATCCTAGAAGTGAGGGTTATCATCACTTTAAAAACATAAAAATTTGTTTAAATATTCATTTATTAGTGCACTTTGTAATGATTTGTTATTTGGTAAAAATCTTGGAAATAGTAGGGAAATCGGCCTGTAGTTGGACTTGTCGCAGATGTCCCCAGTTTTGTTCTTCACTATTGGCCACCACAGTCTTCATCAGTGCAGCAGGTAGGTACAAATGTGCATCGCAAGGACTCTGGGCAGATGAGGAGCATGCTTGAGATGTTCGATGCTGAGCCCGTCGTGGCCAGGGGACTTTCCCCGCGACTTGGAATTTATGGCTTTATAAACCTCCTTAGCTGTAAAATGGACACCAATCTCCCGACCACTCGTTCCCTTATCCCACCGGCACTGTGATCATCCCAAAAGTGATTTCACTGTAAAATGGTCCTTGAACAAATCAGCTTTAAGACAATGATCGTAAACACCTTCAACGCTCACTGGTTGATCAGGTCTGCCGTTTGACTCCTTAGTGGATTTTAAAAAATTGCAGAAGTGATGTTTCGAATTTTGCGACCCAATATGTCAATTTTGTGACACAAAAGATACTTCGACTTTGTTGCATGTCTTCACACAAGTTTCCGTTTGTTTTTGGGTTCCTACACCAAACTCACATTAAGTATTTAGACCTGGCCGCGTCTTTACTTTCCCGTGTACAATAGGAGGCAGTACTGCCTTGAAACATACACGAGTTTGTTACGCTAATTCCCTTTCCCAACTCGTGTTCAATTCCAGTCACGTGTCCTTCAATTGCGCACGGGTTTTGTAATTATTGCGCATTGAACGCCACAAATCCGTGTTTATTTTGGGGTATTTTGTGACAACAAGATTTGTAACATTTTTGCCCTATCAATTAGCTGTCTTGTATTTTGTTGTTGGCTGGTTGGTTTTAATGTGAGCGTCAGTGTTTCAATATGCGAGAGTGGATTAGTGGTGGCAATGACATAAATGTATCTATTCTTTTAGATCGAATTGTGATCCTCTACGTAGTAGTACGTACATAATAAGATTAGAAATCAATGCAAATAAAATAATGTAAAACTCTAAGTAGTTATTGTACAGCAAATATAGAAAAAAAACTTGTGTAATTACTGTGGAAAATAAAAAAAAACTTTTTTTTGGTAAAGCATAAGCGGACTTTGCAGTTCGAGCATTGGAAGCACGTCTGATTATCATGGCACTGACTACACCTTCCTTGAAACTCCACCATCACTGGCAAATGTTTTGCTTCGAATGTTCTTCTTTTAATGAAGGAAGAGAAATACTTGGTATTCCTCTTCTCTTTTTATTTGGCGGATCCCCTGCTCATCATCGTCAGACTCAACGGTACTCTCCATGACTATATTTTTCTATCAAATACACTCCAGTTGTAACTTAAAGCGGCTTAATTGATAAATTTTTCGAGCCCCTTTCTTTTCTTTTGATCCTTTTTAAATAGTAGCCATGCGTTTGATGTTTCCAGATCTATCATATGAGCGATGAAAGTCAGCCAAATCCACCCCACCCATATTAGAATTATATTACCGTACACATTTTGGTCTTTTACATTGTAACTTATTTCTTTTGCTTCTTACACCAACGCTGACACGTGTCCTCTTCTTCTTTGGCTTCAACGGAAGACATCAATATTACAGGCTTATTATCGAACCATTTAACAGAAATATAATCATCATTTCTGACTACCTGTGAAGTGCCTTATCAGTGTGGCAGAACATACGATACCCAATAATATTTCACTAGTAAAATATCTATCACAATATAATATGTGACGAGGAATAAGTGTCTCAGTCAAAACAAGAACTGCCTTTTCTCCAAGAGCAAAATCTTTTCAAATTGAGGATATGTAAGTTGAACTTTTGATTTGCTAAAACAAATGCGAGATTTGGCTTACCAGGACCATAAATCCTTGCAATATAATAACTAGGATAGAACTACCTGGATTACGGCGTGATTCTAGGCGAAGTGAAACCATGTATTTCATTCTCATAAGACGATCTCTTACGAGTAGCTCTGACACCCCTCCACTTAATGGTTTGCGTACAAGCCCCGGTAATTGCACTCTCATTTTAGTGACATGATCCCGATCTTAATGTAATTTAATTAACTCGGACTGAAGAGAGCTCTCAATTTCTTTATAATCCTTTTAATATTATGTCCCTTTTAAT
Source organism: Leptidea sinapis (assembly GCF_905404315.1). Taxonomy (NCBI): domain Eukaryota; kingdom Metazoa; phylum Arthropoda; class Insecta; order Lepidoptera; family Pieridae; genus Leptidea; species Leptidea sinapis. The sequence continues at coordinate 5,721,354 of NC_066293.1, read as the reverse complement.
TTTTTTTAAATCTAAATAAAGTTCAAATATGTTGGGAATATAAATATATACATGTTGCCCTGTAAAAAGCCTATATGATTATTATGATGTTAAATGTTTCTGCGTCGTAGTCATTCCAAATCCTTTTTTTTTCACTGTAATCATTGATGTGGATGACGACGACTAATTACAACGACGTCAGGTGTTTTGTGTATATTTTCGTGTGGAAATCTAATCTGGTACACTCTACGCCTTGAGATTTCACAAACCTCATTAAAGGCTTCTTGTGTACAGAAGCTTATATTTTTGAAGCGCCGCGCGGGTCTAAAACTGATCCCTCTCTATACAGTGGTTGCTTTTGAAGGTCGTGGAAACTTACACGAATTTGCCTTTCTGAAACTTCAGTAAAATTCTTAAATTCAATTATTTTTATCACGAGGCTCGACAGCAACTGCACAAAAATCAACAATTTAGAGAGAGAGAGTATGTGATCTCATGAAACGGCTGTAAAATTTGTAAAACTTTGACTTTAATGGCCCATTTCTTTGGTTGTAAAGATATGTCATTTTTTAATAGAGCCAAAGTACTTACTATAAGCATATTTGACTGTTAAAATTCGGTCAAGGGACGAATTCCATATTGTAGGGTATTTCTGCTTCAATTTTAAAGGTGGCAATCCCATTTGTTTTTGTATTTCGTGCAGTTTATTGGATCCGGACGGGTTTTTTTTAAATAGTCCAAACTACTCTTCACGTTGCTTACTGTTGTGTATTTAGACCTCAGGTACACCTTCAGGATTTCTAGATCAGGAGCCACAATAAAACAAACAATGCACAATCAACAAACAAGTCTATTCTCTAACTGTCATGGACGATTGACATTTCTATAATTACTTTTTAATTAGTGGCGCATAGACAACCTAAACACATACATGACACTATATACTATTTGGCTTTAGTTGTTTATTGCCTGTTGGACAACAAGGTTCATATGTGAATGATCTTTAATAACAGCAAAGAACAATGGTAATTCCAATTAAATTATATTTTCTGCATTTATATATTGTTTAGTTTTAGAAATTAATGTGAGAAAATATGAATTGAGTCTTGCAACTTTCACTCTTTTAAATTCAGAAGAAATAAAATCTGGTTTCATAGTTTGACTGTGTTTTACTTTAAAAATGCAAAAGCTTTAAACATAATCTTAACATTGATCACAACGAGAATAATATGTGAATGGTCTTTAATAACAGAAAAAAATAATGGATATCGTAATTCCAATTAAATTATATTTTCTGCGAAATAAATTTTTGAAAATTTATTAATGTGAGAAAATATGAATTGAGCCTTGCAACTTTCACTCTTTTAAATTCAGAAGAAATAAAATCTGGGTTCGAAACACAAAATTACGTCATCAAACAGCGTCATAAACGCATATATTTTTGGAAGATTATTTGGAAGTTTTAACAAATGCACTTTAAGTCATTGTATATAATAATAATACAGATCATTGAATAATAAAAAATTAACATATTATTAAATATATCAACCACCGAAAATAATATCTAGGAACCATACCATTGCTTATGTTTATCTAGACTTTGATGTCACTGCGCTTACCAATAGCATTGCGTTTCGATGTTTGACGATCCGCAGAAAGTCGGTCTTGTAGGAATATAAACAAATCTCCGAAAAGTTTCCTCGTTATTTCCTTCATAATTATCGCGAAGTGTCTGCCGAGGCGCAGTACGAGGTTTCATAATAACAATATCTAGCTTTTCAGCTCGCTCATTTGCCTCAACAAATAAATTGTGATAATTTCCTTCAGCATTTTCCCGTTTACGTAGCAAAAAGACCATCGTATCTTTAAGAGCCTCTTATGCTACCTTTAAATCTAATGCTATTTTTTTGTAAGAAGGCTAAGGGCAACAGTTGCACTTGATATTTTAACAATAGATTAGGTAATAATAAATGTATTTATAAAAAATTGCTTTGTAGCAATATTTATTTGTATAAAGAAAGTATTTTTTATCTAGTAAATCGTAAAAGCAAAAAGATGTGATTATAAAATCTAAACTGCATAAAGCATGTCGCAAACAATTAGCATCAGATGCAGATTTGCTGTTTCGCCAGGTTGAAATTTTAGTAAGTGCATCATATTTTTTTTTCAATGAGTCGCCTTGAAATTCCAAATAACCGTCGTGACGTTCTACCCATCGCGTGTCACATAAACTTTCCAGTTTGCTACCAAGAACTTCTTTAAAAACTCTGCTTCTCTTGGCCGAAGCGTAAGCAAATGCACCACACTTTTTCATTGTTGCTGATGCATTTCTGCAACTAGTGACATTCGATGACTTTGCTAAAGAGTTATTGAGGATATGATTATTACAAGGGCTTTTCGGGCATGGGTAGCAATTTTGGTCACTTCGCTTACAGCTCTTTTAACCTTAAACGCCATAACACAGCAACTTTCTGAGCCAATTCCAACGCAGTCTGACAACTCTAAGCCAAATTTCATGCTATATGACAATATGCGCCAAAGCAACACCTGTAAGCTAAAGTTCATCGTTATGCACATCTTCTTTTCTAATTGCTGAGTAAGCATCACAAAATAAAATAAAGTCCTCATGAATGAAATTATTTTTAAGATATCGATAGTGATAAACTGGGTTGTTCTGTCGCTGAAATGTCGGTTGTTTCATCGAATATGATAGCAAAATATTATTCTCTCCCATATCTTAGCGCCTCAACAATTTTTATATAAACATCGTATAAACTTAAGTTTATAATTAATATAAACTTATACTAGTACGATGCTTCCTTAATTTTTTTAAATATGTGGGTCCATTCTCGCCATCCTCCTTTAGATAATTTTCTTTTTGTTTTTCGATATGGCCCTTCCAATTTAAATTGCTCTTGATTTCAATGCCTAAAAATGTTAATTTGTCAGCGCATTCGATGTCTGTGATTTTAAAAGTATATTTTAAAATTTAGTTTTTCAAATTTTATTAGTGTATTAATCCTAGAAGTGAGGGTTATCACTTTAAAAACATAACAAATTGTTTAAATATTCATTTATTAGTGCACCTTGTAATGATTTGTTATTTGGTAAAAATACTGATTATAAGAACTTTTTTGTTTAATTTTTATTTTTTGGAAATTGTAGGGAAATCGGCCTGTAGTTGGACTTGTCGCACATGTCCCCAGTTTTGTTCTTCACTATTGGCTACCACAGTCTTCATCAGTGCAGATGAGGACCAGCATGCTAGAGATGTTCGATGCTGAGTCCGTCGTGGCCAGGGGACTTTCCCCGCGACTTGGAATTTATAGCTTTATATCCTTACCTGTAAAACGGACAACAATCTCCCGACCACTCGTTCCCTTAACCCACCGGCAATGTGATGATACAAAAAGTATGTTCACTGTAAAGTGTTCCTTGAACAAAGCAGCTTTAAGACTATGATCGTTAATACCCTCAACGCTCACTGGTTGATCAGATCTGCCGTTTGACTCCTTAGTAGAATTTCAAAAATTGCAGAAGTGATGTTTCGAATTGCGCCCCAAAGTGTCAATTTTGTGACGTAAAAGATACTTTGACTTCGTTGCATGTCTTCACACAAGTTTCCGGTTTTTTGGTTTCCTACACCAAACTAACATCAAGAATTTACAGGTGTCAGTACTGGCTTGAAACATACACGAGTTTGTTGCGCTAATCCAACTCGTGTTCAATTCCAGACACGTGTCCTTCAATCGCGCACGGGTTTTGTAATTAGCATTGAACGCCACAAATCCGTGTTTATTTTGGGGCATTTTGTGATAGAAGAGCATGAAAACTAGGGTCTTTAATTTATTTTTTATTAGAACAAAATTGTGTCACACACGCGATCAACATACCGAGATACAAGAAAAATAAAATAATATATTATATAAATTTATTTTTGTAAAATCAGTGTCTTAGCAGGTCGCTCATTATCATTAATATTTGATGCAATATTATGAACACGCTTTCTTTTCTTTGTTGTTTCTGACTTGAATTTTCGTCCTGATTAGATCCTTCCACTGCATGGTAGACCTCTTTCTTTGTAGAATTTTTTGAGATTTTCTTCGGATAGTTTTTTCAACAATAAATGGTACAATACTTGACGGAGTTTGTAACTTTGATAAATTAGATCCAAACTTAGAATGTTTGCTTAGAATGTATATACAGCAGGAAAGTAAAGACGCGACCTGGCCTCCCTGTAAGCATATTGCACAATATCTGTTATATCCAACCACGGCTTCACAGCGTCCGACTCAGTGGCGGCCTCACATAAAATATCAATAATATCGCCAAATAACATAATCACAACATGAGGAAAATCTACAAGCCTAAATGTATCATGGCACAATTTATTAAATGCTTCTATTTTGCTCTGGCTTTCGATCTCCTCACATAATCCCGATAACCGTTTTATTAACGCTAGGTAATTCACGTTTAACAGAGATATTACGTTTAGTGGTCAGACCATACGTCATACCCTCGTAGCGCCCAGCGATTTTAAATGCAGTTCTTTACAAACGCCCACTGACCCTTAGAAATGCTCTAAACACAAACGCTCAGAATGTACTATTTGTATTTTTTTGGGTTATAGTAGTAAAGCGCATAATCCACATTTTTTACGTATTTTATTACATTATATATAATGAGAATATATTGACGAACACACGGAACCAAACAGACATCGTTATATATAAAAATTGGGCAGACATTTTATAAGGTAGGGAAAATAAATTGTTCTTTATGATTCATGTTGAGGTTTAATGAAATAAAACAGAAAATAGTGACAAAAATTACTAAAAAATTTATTAATTGGAAAAATTTAAATCAAAATTTAAAAATCCCTATTTTAAGTAGGAACATTATTATATAGTCTAATATAGGCTTTGTCTAACTACGTTTACTGATTTTCTATGTTACTCATATAAAGTTTGCAGGGAAATTTATAGATGGCGCTAGTATTTGTTCACTTCGCGCTAACAAGATTTGTAACGCTTTTGCCCTATCGACGAATCATATATTTTTCAATTCGAATCATTCGAATCAAAATGACTCTTGATTCGAATAGCAATTCAAATTGATTCGAATCATTACGTCATCAATTCGCGTGTGGTAGGTTATGGAAAGGAGGACTTATAGGCTTTTAAACATGTAGGTAATGACAATACTTATTTAATTAGAATCAGTAGGTATAATTAATAAGAAAAAGTAATAATAAACTCAAAAACAAAAAGAAATTTAAAAAAAGGTCTAAGTTATTTGTAATTAGTAGGTAACTTCAAAATCAACTTTAAATCAAATAAATATATTTGTATAGGTAGGTACGTCTTTAGTAGGACTAGGTATAGCCTTTTCGTGCTCAATACGAGTTTAGAAATAATATTTGATCTACCTTCTTTGGTAAAAGTCTATTGCATCTTTGATTAGTAAGGAATCCAGCCTTAGAAAAAAGCCTTTCTGGTGGCACAGACGTGGCAGGTGTGCACAAATATTTTAATGCCATTTTATATAAAGATGGAAAAATATTTTTTCGCTCTTCCCAAAATTGCAACGGATCTTGTTTCCTATCTAAGTTATTTAAATCTAAATATTGTTTAAAAATTACTGTAGCCGAAGATATTGGCGTTTGTTGTGTGGCACTCTCACTGACCTTTGTATTTAAGAACTGCCAGAGCTCATCATCATCATGATCAGCCGCAACTTGAGATGTTGAAGGTACGGGTGAAGTCCTTGTTGGTTGAACTTGTACTTGCCACTGAGCGAGTTCTTCTATTACAAATTTTATTGCATTTTCGGCATTGCTTTCGTTACCAAACGCTTTTTTCTTAAAGCGTGGGTCTAAAATAGTGGCTTTTGCTGCCGTTCTGTTACTCTCATACACTCCTAATCTTTTGTCAATAACGTCCAGTAGCGAGTTTTGCAAATGTTCGCCTGCTGCCGTACTTAAGGATTTTTTTACAATAGAATGCTGTAAACCTCTTACTAGAGAAATTATGCTGGACAAAGTTGGATAGGTATCCCCAGACAATGTGGTGGACATTTTTTCGATCGGTTCCAACACCGAGACACAATCCTCCAAGACAATCCATTCGTCTGAATTTAAGCCCGGAGGTGGATTATCGAGTAAAGCCAATGCCGCTGATAGTGGAACTTTAATTCTTAGAAGTCTTTGGAACATGAAAAATGTAGAATTCCATCTCGTTGGAACATCTTGTTTAACTTTGAGTATTTCCACATTCATTTGATCTGCATTTCCCTAAGAATATTTGATGACTTACAGCTTTGTTTAAAATGAGTATCAATCGCACGGCTTTTAGAAATCAAATCTAATATGGTAGAATTTTTTTAATAATTATTTTGATTATTTTCGTCACTTCCAATGCAATCCTTCACAGCTAAATTTAATGTATGAGCCACGCAAAAATGATTTCTCATATTTAAAAAATCTTTGACGGCTTTTTTCATGCTTGACGCAGTGCCGGTTACGACAGTCACAATCCTATCTCTAATTTGCCAATCTAATAAGATGCCATTCAAAGTATTTGCAATGTTTAATGAAGTATGATGTTGTAATAATTCAGTAGTAGATATGACAATAGACTGTAATTTTGAGTTTTGTATAAAATGTGCAGTCACACTTATAAAGCGCTTTTGCTTTTCAGAACTCCATATATCTGTAGTTATGTGTATATCCAGTATATCTTTTAATCTTTCTTTCACTTCAGCACTACATAATCTGTATCTGTCTTCTAAACATTGAACATTTTTTTTCTGCTTGGTAACTCGTAATCCGCATTTAATATTTTTGTAAATTTTTTAAATCCTTCATTTTCTACTATTTGCAATGGTTGCAAATCTAACACTATCATATCAAGTACCGCTTCGTCAGCTTTTTTATTATTTATTTTTGAAAGAGCCGTGATCCGCATTTGTCGTGCACGCTTGACCGTCGACGTTGACTCGGACTCAGTACTCGTAAATTCTATGTTGTTCGAGGATTGAGATGGCAACAAAACATTATCACTAGTATGAGGAATTGAAATAGATGGTATGCTATTTTCATTTGTTTGTGTACGGTGTTCTGGTTGCCGTACAGATTAATTTATGTTTGGTTCATAAATTAAACTAGACTTAAGAACAATTAGTTTATTGTACTTAGTCGAAATGGTGATAACGGTAAATGGTTGGGAGCACACGCGAACCGATTGATGCCCGAACGTGAACTGGGGGAAAATGTGGAAACACGGCACGCGCCATCGCAACTGCTGACAGGGCGCAACGTGATGTGCGATGTTCCACTCGTACATGCTCCCCCTAGAGACGTAAGGTGAAATGGTCATGAATAATGAAAATGCTACATGGTGATCAACAATTAATCTTAATCTAACGTACAGTCTCTATTTTATTTCACTATTCTCATTACTATAACTATACCTAAACACAATAGGAGATATAGATTTGTTAACACTACCACTGGTCTTTAATCACTACACTCTGCTTTTGCACTAACACATTGTTCACTGACACTATAACGGACCGCCTCCCTGCTGAGGCATCGCGGGGCGCGGGGGGTGAGGAGCGCGCGCCACCGCCGCCAGCCCCACCACGAGCCCGCAGCGGCTGCCACTCCCATCACCAAGTAGATCACGACGTAATGGTGTACGTCGTGATAGGACATCTCGTTACCAAGATCTGCCTCCGTTTTCAGTTGCCTAATTCTAGATCCTATAACTGATGTTTGATTATTCCAAAGTTGAACTAAATGGTTTTGGTTGTTTCTTATAAGATTTATATCTAATTTATATTGTTCAGCGAAATGGTCATCGAGTACACCGAACAACGAATGTGCACAATAACCCACTCCATTGATAACTCCGCGTCGACGACGAGCGTGCCCGCCTGGGAACCTATTACTTGACAATAAGTTATTGTATAATTGCAACTCGTTACTATGACGTACTTGTAATAATATAGACTCCTAATGAACTTTGCCTGATAGATTTGTGCACGTAGTGTTTAAATAGTCTATATATTTTTCTAACGTAATTTCTTGCCAATATGGTTCTGTATCATAATAAACAACTAATTTCCATTCATCTTGGCCGATAAGAATTTTTGATATCTTATCAAGATATAAACCTTGCGTTTGATTTATATTAACAACCTTATGGTTTCCTTCCGACGGAGATAAAAAAAATGTGAACAAAAGTAGTATCATGGTAGCGTAGTGGTAAATTCCTTTTTTATTTCTCCGTCTAGATGTTGCTGGTTGTAGTGCAGATTGCTGATTTGGATTTCCTTTTGGTGGTGTTTCGGAATCCAGATTAGTATCATGGTTATTTTGGTTTGTGAATTGATCTACTGGCAATAAAGATAGCTTTACGACAGATCTTTTGATAGTACCGTTTTTGGTCTTCACAGTTACTACTCTGACCCACCCATCGTTTCCCGGATGAAGCTCCACAACTCTGCCCAAGCCCCACTTGCCTGGTGGGAGATTAGTGTCATTAAGTATCACAATATCGCCAATTTTCATATTGCGTTGGGTACAAAGCCACTTGGACCGAGCGTTCAGTTGTGTTAGGTACTCCGTTCGCCATCTCTTCCACACATCAAGAAATATCTTTTGAGTGAGCTGCCATCTGGTACGTAAATCCTTTTCAGTTTCGACTATGGTTATTGTTGGACCACTTGAAAGAAAATGAGCCGGTGTGAGGAAATATAAATCATCTGGGTCTTCATTTAAGGGGCACAACGGTCTAGAGTTCAGAGTCCCCTCTAATTGAGCCAATAGCGTTGAGAATTCCTCGTATGTCAACCTTTGTTCTCCTAATACTCTTTTCAAGTGGTATTTAAGGCTTTTAACTGCGGCTTCCCAAAGGCCTCCTGCACTGGGCCAAGACGGAGCGTTAAAATGCCACTCAATTTGCATTTTAGTTATCTGCGTATAGAACTGGTCGTCTATTAAGGATTTCAAGTTGACCATCTCTTCCTGCAGCATTCTGTTGGCTTTTACCTGGAGTTCCGCGACGAGCTGATAGTCGACGGAGAGCTGCTAAAAATGCAGACGCGGTAAGATCGGATACAAGCTCCAGATGAATAGCCTTGGTTGCCATGCATTTGAATACAGCAATGTATCCTTTGGTACATTTAATTCCTCGTCCTTTGGCTGACTTTATATCAACAAACCCTGTAAAATCTACTCTTGTATGATAAAATGGTCTCGAAATATTGGTTCTAGCTGGTGGTAAATCACCCATTAATTGGTTATGTTTCGTAGGATTATGCTTTCTACATATAATACATTTTCTTAACCTCATTTTAACTGCACTATATCCGCCTATAATCCAATATTGTTGACGAAGCCATGATTGCGTTAAACGTGCCCCGCCATGGAAAGTCATTCTATGAGCATAATCAGTAAGCATATCCGTCAAATGATGGTTGTGCGGTAAAATTATAGGATGTTTCATGTTATAATTCATTATATTTGCTGTTGATATTCGTCCCCCCACTCTTAAAACTTCTTGGTCATCCAGAAAAGGATGCAAATTTAAAATCTTACTCCTAGAATGCGCTCGCTTTTGCTTTTTAATATATCTGATATCCTCTGAAAATTCCAATGATTGTACATATTTTAATAAAATTATATTAACTTTTCGCAGTTCTGGTATTGTTAGATATGATGGTTTGTTACTCAATCTCATACAGAAACGAAGCATTCAAGCCATAACCCGCAATACTTGCTTATAATTGTTATGTCTGCTTAATAAGGTTTCTATGACGTCATTTTCATATTTTAGCGTAGACACATTTATTTGTGTTGAAATTTTAATCTCTCTTCGTCTGTACTGTAGGGTGTACTTTTTGTGGTTTTCTCCTCAAACGATAGCAACCAACTTGGCCCGGACCACCAAATAGAATGTTGAACTAGCTGGTCAGCCGTGATTCCTCTACTTGCGCAATCAGCAGGGTTGTCCTTGGACTGTACATAGCCCCAGCATGATGACGGTATTTGTTCTATTACATGTTTGACCCTATTCGCCACAAATGGTTTCCATCGATTCAGATCTCCGCTCAACCATCCTAATACCGCTGTGGAGTCAGACCAACCAAATATCTTAATATTAAATTTAGACAAACATTTACAAGTTGTTTTTATCAATTTTGATAGTAAAACAGCGGCGCATAGTTCTAGTTTAGCTAGCGAAATAATCTTCTTGGACGGAACAAGCCGTGCTTTTGATGCTACGATGACAACCGACGATTTGTTTTGATCGTTCTTATGAATCCTAGCGTATATAACGAAAGCATAAGCCTTTTCAGATGCATCACAGAATCCGTGAAGCTCAATGGTGTCATTAGCGTTGCATTGTAGCCAACGTTGTATATTAATATGCTTTATGTTATTATTTAAGTTATTTCTTATGGTATCTCATCTAGATACAATGGTTTCTAGCAATATATCATCCCACTGAAGATCAAGTAACCAAATTTCCTGGACTAACAACTTAAGCTTGGTTGTAACAGGTGATAACCAACCAAGTGGGTCGAATATTTTTGATATGTCAGACAATAAAGTGCGTTTGGTAAGCTTTAACGATGGTTTTAATATGAGGTTAAACGTAAACTTATCATCACTTGGTTTCCATTGTAATCCCAAGGCCTTTGTTGACTCTTGGTGCTTGAAAATATATGTGTGATCATTACTACTGTTCTCCGTATCTTCATCAACTAGATCAAGTTTATTAGATGACCATTTTCTGAGATTGAATCCACCCGAACTTAACAGGGCTATAAGGTCTGCTTTTAACCTTTTTGCGGATTCAAGGTCATGGCTCCCGTGCAATACGTCATCAGTATAGAAGCTGGTATTCACCACTTCTGCTGCCTCAGGAAAACGATGAGCTTCATCTTTGGCTAACTGTTTTAAAGTCATTATAGCTAGGAATGGTGCAGCCTTGGTGCCGTATGTAACAGTAGTTAGCTGGTAATTTTTAAGTGGTGGTCACGCCAAACAATTTTTTGCAAAGGTTGGTCTTTCTCATTGAGTAACACTTGCCTGAACATTTTTTCGATGTCAGCAGTAAAAGTAATTTCATATTGACGCCAACTAATAATAAGGGTGAGTAAATCCTTCCGTAGATTTGGCCCACTATACATTAAATCGTTTAACGAATAACCCGTCGAAGTTTTAGCTGATGCGTTAAAAACGACACGAGTTGCAGTGGTCAATGACTCCGCTCGTATCACACAATGGTGTGGTAAATATGATTCCGGTGTCTGGTTACCGGAACATTGCTTCATATGGTTTAATTCAATGTATTCGTTAATGAATTGCTTATAATTTTCTTTAATGGTTATGTTTTTGATAAAACGTTTCTCTAATTGGTGAAATTGGGCGACCGCTTTGGTTCTGGACTCTCCCAATTTTTCTTTAAAATCTGGTTTTAATGGTAATCTCACAACGTAACGTCCATCTGGTTGGCGTTGCGTCTCTAATTGATATTGCTGAATACAATAGAAATCATCAGTTTTCATATCTACAGCATTATCCGAAATGTCCTCTATCTCCCAAAATTTTCGGATATCCTTTAAATCAATTTTTACGACATGGCCATAATTTTGTAGTTGAATACCACCACTTAAGATCCAACCCAACTCCGTTTCTTGAGCAATAGGTTGCAATGCGCTTTTACGAATAAAGCCTGGTAGTAAAATTAGTTCGTATACTTCTACACCTAATATAAGATCTACAGGTCTTTTCAAATAGAACTCTGGATCTGCTAAAGTTAATTTATTAATTTGTGGCCACTCTGGTTTGGTAAAGGATTGGTTAGGCAAGTTGCCGACTATTTGTTTCATGACATATGCCTCTGTTGTAATGCTAAAGTCATTAATTAATGAGCATATGGTGATTTTAATAGCTCCCTTACTGCTTATAGATTTCTCTCCAACTCCTACAACCAGACAGTTTCGGTTGATGCGTGGTAAGCCTAATATCTGTGCTGCATTCTCTGTTATCAACGAAGATTCTGCACATGGGTCAATCAGAGCGCGCATGACGTGTTGGGAACCGTCTACAGCTTCAATATTAATTTTCACTGTGGCTAATAGCTTAGGAGATACTTGTGGGGGTAAGGTAGAAACGCATATATTAGTTTTTCTAGGTTCTTCCACTGCATGCTGACTTGATTTTGTTGGTAAGTACGTTATGTAAGCTTTATGAAGAAGTGTGTTATGTTTTTCTTGGCAAAATCTACATGTTTTTTCTGATTATGACATCTTAGTCTAAATGGTTATAATGGTAAATGGTTGTGAGCACACGCGAACCGACTGATGCTCGAACGTGAACTGGGGAAAACGGCACGCGCCAGCGCAACTGCTGACAGGGCGCAACGTCATGTGCGATGTTCCACTCGTACAGTTTGCAAAACTGCACCATTAGCTTCACTGTACTGTATGATATGTTTTTTTTTAATGATTGACACAGTTCGTCGTATTTCCAATATATTTATAACTACAGGAACATAATTTACAGGAAAGTCTGGTTCCATCTTCACTTTTATTAAAAAACTCCCAGATCACACTTCTTTTAGCTCTAGATCTCATATTGAATAGCTATTATTATTCAGTCAACAACGGCAAGAAAACAAAAACATCAAATCGCGCTAAGTACGACGACGAATTGCAAATGTACTTTATATACGTCAAACTCGGTCAAACGAATGGTATTAACGAATTGCATCCACCAACCAATCATGCTTCTTAGAACGTCATTCGAATCTGTATTAGAGCAAGATAGCGAATCAACGAATGTCGAATCAACCCGAGTCGGCTCAGCTCGCCGCCGCACAGTGTGAAATATTCATAATCTAAAGAGACTAAAGTCAAATTCCACACTAGTCTATCCTGGTCAAATTGTTATTTATATTCCAAGAAGACTAACCATATTACGCGTCCCTAAAGTTTATTTTCCAAGAAATCGCACCACACAATAGAAAAAGGGTCGGAAGAGCCACCTACCTGAGTTGCATGGACCAAACGCTTAACATATCGCGTTATTCGGCTTAGGGATGGCGATTCTTTACGAAAAAGATCGATTTTTAAATCGATTCGAATCGTAGTCTAATGAATCGATTCACGAAAAAATCGAGGCCTACAAAATCGATTCTTAAAAAATCGATCTTTTTTTCAAGTTTGCGTTTACAATGTAAATTTGTATCAATTTTACTAAAAACAAGATTAATATTGCTATTAACGATATCTTATCAATAAAATCAGGGAATTCAAAAATAACAATTATTTTTATTACCGTATCAAACTATAAGATCAACTATAAAAAAAAATAAGTATTTATATACTGAATGTTTTTATTGATTGCAAAAAAGTAAAAAATAAGGTAAGAGTTAAAAGTTTAAATATTAAGCATTGGGAATTATAACTGGGAACTATAGGTCCCAATGCTCAATATCTAAACTTTTTAAAAACAACAGTCTGTCAAGCCTTTTGGGATCCAAGCGGTTACGCTCATCACTTGCGATGTTTCCAGCAATTGAAAACAGGCGCTCACAAGGAACGGATGATCCAACGATACTCATATACATCATGGCGATTGGGTGAACGTGATGATAAATGGAGCTCTTTTGTTCTTGCCAGTAAAGTACAGGATCATACTTCAGGTGCACAACTGCCTGCGATAAATAATGTTTGAATTCTTCATTTAAGCCTTGATTTTCCTGTGCAAGTGCATTGCATAAAGAGAGTTGCTTTTTCACAAGCAACTTATGAAAATCCCATATTCCGTTTTTCATATCCTTATCAGCGCTTTCTATTGCGTCGACTTCCTCACTATTATTTTGTGGAAGTGATTGTCGTGTAATATCCAAAATTGAAGTGTTTATTTTATTTATCGCTCGAGAACAGGCTACATGGTCAGTAAAATGAATTTTTTTAAATCTAGGATCTAAAATGGTCGCAGCAGCTAACAAATGAACTTGTTCAACATTTCCAAATCTTTTCTTCAAGCCGTCCACAATTAAAGTCCTTGTTTTAACACCAATATCCGTTGAATTTTTCATTGTATTATATGTTTCAGTCAGACAAGACACGATGGGTATAATTTTACTGGCTGTAACGTAGTCTTCTCCCGATATTTCTTTAGTTATTACTTCTAATGGTCTCAATATATTTATAAGATCTTTTATAAATTCTAACTGCTGTGCAGTTAGCATTGTTGGCGCTTTAGGATACTTGAGTAATATTGGCGCAATTATTTCGGATAACTCAACAAATCGTTCCAATTGATAAAAAACAGAATTCCATCTGGTACACACAGACTGAACAAGCCCCAAAGGCTTTGTTTGATGACCCTGAGCTTTCTTTAAAGAATCAGCAGCATTTGTATTATGTTTAAAATATGTGGTAATATCTTTGACAGCTGTTAGTAAATTCTTGGCTTCTTCCAGTCCATCCTTATTGTCAAATGGTTTTGATGCTACTAGGTTTAATGTATGGGCAAAACATGGCATGTGTTTATTTTTGCCATAAACATTTGTGACAGCTTTAACGATATTAGCGCCATTGTCCGTGATAAACGCTACCACTTTGTTACTTGTGATGCCCCATTTTTCCGTCATATTGATAATAACTTGTGCTAAGTAGTCAGCATTGTGTGGTTCTGTTAGAGCAGTTACACCAAAAACTATGCTCAATAATTTACTTTCATATATACAATGACCAGTTAAGGCTAAGTAGCTTTGACTATTATGTGAGTCAGTCCAAACATCTGCAGTTAAAGATAGTGCTTCTACTTCTTGTATTTTTAGTTTCAGTTGTGTCGAAAGAACGTCATATTTATCGTCAATCATGTGGGTCATTGTTTTTCTGGCTGGAACTTTATAAAGTGGTGCCACTACTTTCATTAAATATCGAAATCCTGTTTTTTCCACAGTATTTAAAGGCAACCCATCTTTTGCGATCATGAAGACTATTGCATTGGTTATTTGACCACGCTTAATACCAGTATCTGAAAATAAATAAAATAAAGTCTTAATTATTGATCCTGTATGCATCTCACTTTCATAAAAAAATATTCAAAAGATTTTAGTTTCATGCCTTACCTCCAAATGATTTTATATTTGTTAAGCAAGATGTCAATGTTTGCTGTTTTAAGACTGATACATTGGTAGAAGAAGAAGCCACGCTTTCAGCATCCGAATTATCAACATTTTGCAAATCTGGAACTGGAACGATGTCTAAAGTCATGTCATCAACAACCTAAAACGAAAAAACATAGTTACTTCGATTTATTTAATATCGATTTTTATTTTTTTCGAACTCAGTACATTGGAAAACAAATAATGTGACATAAGAAATGGTTTCACTAAATTGATCATTTCCATTATCATTTCGTGCATTACCACATTTACCACCACCACTTTCACTCTTCTTTTTGAGACTTACGGTCTGAATTGTTGGATGACGTCTTAATAAATGATTGCGCAAGTTTGTTGTGTTTCCCTTAGTTTTTACGTCCTGGTGACAATATTGCATGTGCCTCCGAAGTCTTTTTTAATAAAATGATTCCATAAATCACTTCTACCCGACATGCTGAAAAAATATATTTATTCCTCATTTATTATATGTATTAAACTTGATAAACAATGGTATTTTAAGTAATTAGTCACTAGTTTCGAGTAATATTCAAAATCCTATTAGGATTAGTTAGCATAATTTCTTAATGAATTTAAAAGAATATTTTATATGAAAGAATAGTTTAACATTTTATAAAAAAGTAACCTTTATATAAAAATAGCACCAAATGTGAATCGATTAATTAAGATACGAATTGCTTTAAAAATTGATATTTTTCGGAAAGAATCGCCATCCCTAGCCTGGCGATTACTTGATTAAAATAAAATTAGAGTAAAAGCGATAGTTTATTTTTAAAATGATAATGGGAGCTTTACTATTTTTTCTGTAAACAAGATGAATAATTTGATGCTTTGACGTTAAATAGATAATTGGACATAAAGTAATCGTGAATGAAGTATGAACACTTCCATCAATAAGAATTCCACATATTACTTATTAGTTATTTCAATGCTGATTATTCCTGTGTAAAAGTAAATTTAAATGATAATCACAACTAACAGAACAAACTGAAAATAATAGCGTCAAAGTAAAAAATAAGAAGCGCTTTACTTATTTACTTACCTACTCTCAATTAGTTATTATTTCGCAACAAACACTACATGAAAATCTGATGAAAATCAATCATGAAAATACTTATATTACGCTAATAACAGTATTCATTAAACGACAACAACAAATGAATAATGCAATATCAATCGTCACAGATTATAAATACATAAAGTCAAAGACTACAAACGTAACTTTTTTATTAAAGAGAGGCGAGTAAAGGATACTAAACATACAGCCATCTCGCGAGTTTATGAGTAGTTAACTCTTTAACCGGCAGCACTCTTATAATTCAGGCACATTCAACTAAATGCAAATAATTGTATGGTTTATACCAAAACAGAAAAAATCGAATGTCGATTTTCAAGGGTGATTTTATAAAAAAGTAACCTTTATATAAAAATAGCACCAAATGTGAATCGATTAATTAAGATACGAATTGCTTTAAAAATTGATATTTTTCGGAAAGAATCGCCATCCCTAGCCTGGCGATTACTTGATTAAAATAAAATTAGAGTAAAAGCGATAGTTTATTTTTAAAATGATAATGGGAGCTTTACTATTTTTTCTGTAAACAAGATGAATAATTTGATGCTTTGACGTTAAATAGATAATTGGACATAAAGTAATCGTGAATGAAGTATGAACACTTCCATCAATAAGAATTCCACATATTACTTATTAGTTATTTCAATGCTGATTATTCCTGTGTAAAAGTAAATTTAAATGATAATCACAACTAACAGAACAAACTGAAAATAATAGCGTCAAAGTAAAAAATAAGAAGCGCTTTACTTATTTACTTACCTACTCTCAATTAGTTATTATTTCGCAACAAACACTACATGAAAATCTGATGAAAATCAATCATGAAAATACTTATATTACGCTAATAACAGTATTCATTAAACGACAACAACAAATGAATAATGCAATATCAATCGTCACAGATTATAAATACATAAAGTCAAAGACTACAAACGTAACTTTTTTATTAAAGAGAGGCGAGTAAAGGATACTAAACATACAGCCATCTCGCGAGTTTATGAGTAGTTAACTCTTTACCCGGCAGCACTCTTATAATTCAGGCACATTCAACTAAATGCAAATAATTGTATGGTTTATACCAAAACAGAAAAAATCGAATGTCGATTTTCAAGGGTGATATATCGATTCAGTGAATCGACACAGTACTTCATATCGATTTAAAAAATCGATATTTTCTGCTCGAAAAATCGATTCTTCGATTAATCGATCTCAGATCGCCATCCCTAATTCGGCTGAGTTTGCTCGTTGAATATACTGTGTTTATGTGCGCTACTAGTTATTGTGAGTTGTTATTGTTTTCTTCTG
Source organism: Leptidea sinapis (assembly GCF_905404315.1). Classification (NCBI taxonomy): domain Eukaryota; kingdom Metazoa; phylum Arthropoda; class Insecta; order Lepidoptera; family Pieridae; genus Leptidea; species Leptidea sinapis. The sequence continues at coordinate 5,703,783 of NC_066293.1, read as the reverse complement.
AGTTTTGAGGTAAGTTTCCATATTTATTTGTTTTAATCAGTCTTAAAATGTTGTCACAAGCGCCATTTGAATTGACATAGGTTATTTATTAGTCGAAATATTACAAAGTCAATTTGTTGTTGAGTTTTAGTGCATTATATCGAAATATACAGATCCCTTATTATATTTATTCGAAAGAACTATTTATAAGCAACAACAAAAACGTTAATTTGTTTGCGAATATTTGCGACACTCATAGAATTTTTTTTTATTTTCAGAATGCCTACGCAAATATCACGTAGAAAATTTTTGTTTTGTTTGGTTTGCTAACGCAAAAGAAATAAGAACGGATATTACATGTTATATTGCAGGAATTTGGTAACCCGTTCATTCCGGATGACGTTATAAAAAATTTAAAAGTGACTATCAGAAGTTTTTGCCAAAAAATCGAAGAAAAATGGTCGAAGTTAGGAAGACATCGAGATCGATTCCTAAACACAAATTCTGCGTGGTTAGAAGGAAACGTACCGTTACCTGATATTTCCACTGAAGCGCTCGGATGTGTGTCAATACCTGGAACGAGTTCGGGTTCGCTCGGAAGACCGCAAAAAGACTTTGAAAGTTTGAGCACTAAAACAAAAAGACGACGCATTCAACATCTTCTTGAAACATCAAGTCTACAAGAGATATCAATGGCAACCGAAGTACAACTTCGCAAGGAAGGAAAAAAAGATTCGGCGGCAATTGTAAAAGAACTTTGTCAGTTTTCGCCTAGAAGAGGTACTGTAATTAAAAAAGCGCGGAAGGTTTTAGAGAGCTCAAAACCCGTCGGGCTTTCGGCAGATCAAGCTCTCGCATTAATGGTCGATGCGAATCTCTCGACACATCAATATTGTTTAATAAGAGAGCAAGTTAAAGGCATTAACAAGAAAATATATCCACCTTACTACAGAGTTAAAGCGGCAAAACAATTGTGCTATCCTGGTGGCATTAATGTCACAGAAACGTGCGCCGAAATTAACTTGCAAACTCTTATGGATCACACGATTATACGATTATGTAAAGTGCAAGAAGAAGTACTGAAAACTATAAGTGACTTAAAAGGTCTAGATATAATTGTGAAATGGGGTTGTGATGGAGCGGAGCAAAATAAATTCAAACAGAAATTTTCTGAAGAACATTGCAGTGACGAAAGTTTGTTCAGCGTATCGATGGTGCCTATTCAAATTAATTCAATAAATACCCAGAACGTTGAAAACATTGTGTGGCAAAACCCTTCGCCAGCTTCGACCAGATATTGTCGTCCCATCAAGTTCGTGTTTGCCAAGGAAACCGTAAATGTTATAACGACGGAGGTGAATAAAATTAAGCACCAAGTAACTTCACTCTCACCTACTAAAATTGTTGTAAATGACATGGAATAGCCAACACTGATATTCTGCATGATTGACGGCAAATTTGTAACGCAGTAGCATCATGTTCGTCCACACAAACTTGCTATTTATGTGGTGCAAAGCCTAAGGACATGAATAATGAAAGTCGCATCTTAGAAAAGCCGGTAAACAGCAATTTTCTTTCTCTGGGCCTGTCACCTCTACATTCATGGATTAGATTTTTTGAATGCATATTGCACATTTCATATAGACTTGATATAAAATTGTGGCAGGCTCGAGGAGCTGAGAGTAAAAATAAAGTTGCCGAGAAAAAGAAACAAGTACAAGAAAAGTTCAGGAGGGAGTTAGGCTTATTAGTAGATATGCCTAAACAACAAACTGGAAATACCAATGATGGTAATACAGCCCGTAAGTTTTTCAGAAATCCTGAAATGTCCGCTGAAATAACAGGTGTTAATGTTGAGCTTATCAAGCGCTTCCATGTTATCTTAGAATGTATAAACAGCGGATTTCACATTAATATCAATAAGTTTCAGGAATTCGCTAAGCAAACGAGAGACCTATACATCAAAGAGTACTCATGGTACCCAATGCCCGTTAGTGTCCACAAAATACTCTTTTACGGAAAAGATATTATTGCTTCTTGTGTTCTTCCAATAGGCCAACTTTCGGAAGAAGCACAATAGGCTAGAAATAAGGACAACAGAAAATTTAGAGAATTATTTACGCGAAAAACTTCAAGAGTGGATACGAACACAGATTTAATAAATCGTTTACTTGTATCTTCAGACCCCTACATTGCAAGCTTACGTGCTGCTCCCAAAACTAGACGTAGCAAAATGTCTCTTGAAGTCTGTGAGCTATTAGACATTAGAACTCCTGACATTGAACACGAAGAAATTCAGTCAGAACATTCAGATTCTGATACCCATGAGTTAATCCCATTATTCTGACTAAATTACTTCGTGTTCAGGGTCTTCGTGATTCTTCAAACGAATCTCTATTTTTAATAAATCTGTATTTTTTTTGTGCATTCGAATAATTACTTACGTGTTTTTTTGTTGTGTATTGTCATTTTTGTGTTATATGTTATAATATAATAATGTTGCAATATATGTCTAAAACCTTGACAATGTCTTTCAATTTGATTCTATACATTTTATCGCGTAGTAAATTTGTACAGTATGGGTCCAAGACTTTTGTCTCTCTAGATTATGAAAATTACGCACTGTGCGCCGCTCGGCGTCGCGGCCGCGAGCCGAGTCGACTCTGGTTGCGCGGCCACGCGCGCTTCAACTGCGAGTACATGCCTACGAGTTAACGAATTGATTCGTTAGCAGTCAAAAGTGATTCGAATGAACGAATCAACAGCCTTATTCGAGTTATTCGAATTACCCACCGCTAGTTGGTTGTTGGTCTTTATCAAAATGAATAAAGTATATTATTGTGAGTGTCAGATTTCAGTGTTTCAATGAGTGAGATTTAGCCATGAGCCGAGTTGACTTTTTGGTAGTGATGGGACTGGAGTGATTTTTTTTCCACTCGAGTCACTCGGTACTGGTAACTTTCTCACCTGAATGCCACTCGAGTGAAGATAAAACTAGAGTAGTTTCTATTGACTCGAGTCACTCGGAATATAATACTCGAGTGACCAAAATTTTAAAATGAATAAAACAATATTAAATTACATAGAAAATGTGTTTTCAGTATAGCATTAGTGTAAATTGAAAAAATCTAAACAAAATGTAAAAAAAATTGAATTTACCTTCAAACTTAACCTATCATACATAACTAAGAAACCTCTTATATCAACTGTCGGTCTAATTCAAATATTAGAATGTACTACTAATAAGATCTAATCCAATTTAAGTTATTTTAACAAGGAACTTTCATGAGATCCAAATATGAACAGTTTTATTATGTTCTTACGCAATTTAGGTAATAATAAACATGCTTTAAAATTAAATTATCTGAAACTTAAATAAACTTAATAAAATAACAGAAATAATGTATTTTTAATGAGACAACAAATTTAACTGAAATTGCTGTAAAAACTACTTAAAAAAGATTTCATCAATTTTTTTTCCCTTCCAAACGGTTTCTTCTTTGATTACATATCAGCGCAGCTTTAGAAAAAACTCGTTCTGAAGGAATAGAAGTCGCTGGGATGCATAAATATTTCATAGCTAATTTATACAGCACTAGCATAATCAGTTCCCTTTTCTCCCAGTAAGCAATAGGATCATCTTTTCTATCGAAGTATTCTTCGTCATTGTATTGTTTCACCATGGTAATAACAGAGGCTAATGATGTTTGATTTGTAGTACGTTCCGAAAGTTTTGCATCAAAATGTTCCTATAAATCATTCACGTCCTTATTTTCTGGTTGCGGTTGGCTTGACGATGAAGACTCCGATTCTGTTCTGATATTATCAGAATTTGTGGATATAGAAGTAGATTCAATTTCATCAATAACGGATTGCATAGCCCTATCTGCATTAGATTCTACGCCAAAACCAATTTTCTTAAATCTCGGATCCAAGTAGGTAGATTTAGCTGCAGTTTTGTATGATTCTAAAATACCTAACCGTTTATCAACAGTATCTATTAAAGTTTTTTTTAGTCCTTGACCAATGCCTGTATTTACGATCTTTTTTACCAGTGTTGCTTGAACATTTCTAATCAAAGGAATCACTGAAGACAATGCTGGATATTTCTCTCCGGATAAGGCTGCAGTAAGTTTTTCAAGAGGTCTTAAAAGATCTACGCCTTCTTGAACCACTTCCCATTAACAGTTTTGTAAATTATTTGGTGAACCAGGCATATCGGCCATAGTTGCTGATAAAGTAGTTTTAATTTTGAGGATTCTATCTAGCATTAAATATGTAGAATTCCAGCGCGTAGGGACATCTTGCTTTAATTTAATACATCCCATATCCATTATACGTTGCATTTCCATAAGTTTGTAAGACGCTTTGGTGCTTCGTTTCAAATATGTGACTATGGATTGGCATTTATTTATAATTTTCATAAATTCAGCTTTCTTACAGTCAATCATCGCCAAGTTCAAAGTGTGAGCTACACAGTAGTCGTTCCTCTTACTTAAATATTCAGAAATAGCTTTCTTTATATTCGGAGCATTATCGGATACTATTGTCACAATTTTTTCTGTAATTTGCCACTCATCAAATATCGACTTCAGCACACTTGCTAAAATAATAGATTAATGTTCCTCCGTAACCTCTCGAGTACTAATAGTTTGCGAAAAAAGTTTTGAATTATAAATGAAATGTACTGTAACAGTTAGGTATGCTTTGTTACTGTGGATCCAGTAAGGTGGCCTTCGCTGCTGTTCCGTTGGACTCATAGACACTTAATCTTTTATCAATGACTTGCCTTGACATGCCTTCCAGCTTCGGTTTTTGGAGACTAATTATGAAGCGAATTTTGTAGACCTCTGACTATTGGTATAATACACGATAGCGTCGGATATGATTCGCCAGACAGCACGGACGTTACTTTTTCCATGGGCTGTAAAAGAGCAACACAGTTTTCTATTATCAGCCACTCCTCTGCGTTCAAGCTTAATGGTGACGTAAGCAGAGGTAATGGTGCTGATAGGGGACCTTTGGCTCTCAACAATCTCTGCAACATATAAAAACTCGAATTCCACCTCGTCTGTACGTCCTGTTTTAGTTTTATTACATCTAAATTCATTTGGCTTTGCATTTCTCTCAGTGCATTGGACGATTATATGCTTTGCTTAAAATGAGTGACAATGGCGCGACTTTTTGTAATGACCTCTAACACAGCGCCATTTTTTAAATGTTGGAATGCGTCATTTTCTGTTTGAATGAAGTGTTTGACGGCAAAATGTATAGTGTGTGCAACACAGAAATGATTTCTTTTATTTAAAAATCTTTTACAGCCTTTTTCATGCTCGAGGCATTGTCGGTCACAATATTTGTAACTATTTTATCGAAAATATTCCAATCTGTTGAAATAGCTCGCAAAGCGTTTGCTATATTTAACGAGGAATGCTGTTCTGCAAGTTCAGATGTTGATATAACAAGCGAATGTAATTTTGAACTTTTAATGAAATGAGCAGTAACACTAATATAACTTTTTGACTGTCCGAACTCCAAATATCCGTTGTTAGGGCAATATATTCTACATCTCGTAATTTTTGTTTTATTTCAGAACTGCATTTGTTATATTTTTCTTTCAGAATTAAATTTTAATCAGGAATTAATTTTTTTGAATAATTTATAAAACCCTCGTTTCCAACAATTTGTAGGGGTTGCATATCTATTGTTATAAGGCTAGTAAGGCTTCATCACCAACTTTTCGGTTTATTTTATAAGGAGCAGTTAAGCGCATCTGTCGCGCCCGCTTTGGAGGAGGCTGAGAAGGCTCAGGAGCTGAACCGCCACCGGTATTATTCTCCTCCCGATTCTCCGACACACAAACACCGGACACACTTGAAATTGGCAAGTCAATTCTCAAAACCTCACACTCACTACTTGCACATTCGTCTCTGGGTAAATTTACGCCAACGGTTTCACTGTATTGAATTACACGTTTCTTTTTTAAGTGGTTCACTAAAGTAGTGTTATTTCCACTATATTTATACTGATAGGAGCATAATTTGCAAACTACCTTAGTATTGTCATCTGTTTTAGAAAAAACACCCACGCAACACTTTTTTTGCTTCCAGGAGCCATTCTGATCTTAATAAAGTCAACAAATCAAATAACAGAAACTGATAAAACTGCAACAAAACAATAACAAAAAAATTAACAAAACAAATAAGCGAGCTGGCTCTTTATCTCAGAACGTCAGATATTAAATCAACAACGGTTCGAGCGACGACAACTTTGACTTTAATGGCCCATTTCTCTGGTTGTAAAGATATGTCATTTCTTAATAGAGCCAAAGTACTTACTATAGCATATTTGACTAGTAATATTCGGTCAAGGGACGAATTCAATATTGTAGGGTATTTCTGCTTCAATTTTAAATGTGGCAATCCCATTTGTTTTTGTATTTCCTGCAGTTTATTGGATCCGGATGATTTTTTTTTAAATAGTCTACTACTCTTCACGTTGCTTACTATTTGGCTTATGTTGTTTATTGCCTGTTGGACAACAAGGTTCATATGTGACTGATCTTTAATAACAGAAAAGAACAATGGATATGGTAAGTACAATTAAATTATATCTTCTGCATTTATATATTGTTTAGTTTTAGAAATTAATGTGAGAAAATATGAATTGAGCCTTGCAACTTTCACTCTTTTAAATTCAGAAGAAATAAAACCTGGTTTCATAGTTTGATTGTGTTTTACTTTAAAAATGCAAAAGCTTAAAACATAATCTTAACATTGATCACCACGAGAATAATATGTGAATGGTCTTTAATAACAGAAAAAATATAATGGATATCGTAATTCCAATTAAATTATATTTTCTGCGAAATAAATTTTTGAAAATTTATTAATGTGAGAAAATATGAATTGAGCCTTGCAACTTTCACTCTTTTAAATTCAGAAGAAATAAAATCTGGGTTCGAAACACAAAATTACGTCATCAAACAGCGTCATAAACGCATATATTTTTGGAAGATTATTTGGAAGTTTTAACAAATGCACTTTAAGTCATTGTATATAATAATAATACAGATCATTGAATAATAAAAATTAACATATTATTTAATATATCAACCACCGAAAATAATATCTAGGAACCATACCATTGCTTATGTTTATCTAGACTTTGATGTCACACTGCGCTTACCAATAGCATTGCGTTTCGATGTTTGACGATCCGCAGAAAGTCGGTCTTGTAGGAATATAAACAAATCTCCGAAAAGTTTCCTCGTTATTTCCTTCATAATTATCGCGAAGTGTCTGCCGAGGCGCAGTACGAGGTTTCATAATAACAATATCTAGCTTTTCAGCTCGCTCATTTGCCTCAACAAATAAATTGTGATAATTTCCTTCAGCATTTTCCCGTTTACGTAGCAAAAAGACCATCGTATCTTTAAGAGCCTCTTATGCTACCTTTAAATCTAATGCTATTTTTTTGTAAGAAGGCTAAGGGCAACAGTTGCACTTGATATTTTAACAATAGATTAGGTAATAATAAATGTATTTATAAAAAATTGCTTTGTAGCAATATTTATTTGTATAAAGAAAGTATTTTTTATCTAGTAAATCGTAAAAGCAAAAAGATGTGATTATAAAATCTAAACTGCATAAAGCATGTCGCAAACAATTAGCATCAGATGCAGATTTGCTGTTTCGCCAGGTTGAAATTTTAGTAAGTACATCATATTTTTTTTTCAATAAGTCGCCTTGAAATTCCAAATAACCGTCGTGACGTTCTACCCATCGCGTGTCACATAAACTTTCCAGTTTGCTACCAAGAACTTCTTTAAAAACTCTGCTTCTCTTGGCCGAAGCGTAAGCAAATGCACCACACTTTTTCATTGTTGCTGATGCATTTCTGCAACTTGTGACATTCGATGACTTTGCTAAAGAGTTATTGAGGATATGATTATTACAAGGGCTTTTCGGGCATGGGTAGCAATTTTGGTCACTTCGCTTACAGCTCTTTTAACCTTAAACGCCATAACACAGCAACTTTCTGTGCCAATTCCAACGCAGTCTGACAACTCTAAGCCAAATTGCATGCTATATGACAATATGCGCCAAAGCAACACCTGTAAGCTAAAGTTCATTGTTATGCACATCTTCTTTTCTTATTGCTGAGTAAGCATCACAAAATAAAATAAAGTCCTCGTGAATGAAATTATTTTTAAGATATCGAAGTGATAAATTAAGTTGTGCTGTCGCTGAAATGTCGTTTGTTTCATCGAATATGATAGCAAAATATTATTTTCGCCCATATCTTAGCGCAATATTTGTATATAAACATCGTTTAAACTTAAGTTTATAATTAATATAAACTTGTACTAGTACGATGCTTCCTTAATTTTTGAATTATGTGGGTCCATTCTCGCCATCCTCCTTTACAAATTTTTGTTTTTGTTTTTTCGATATGGCCCTTCCAATTTAAATTGCTGTTGATTTCAATGCCTAAAATGTTAATTTGGCAGCGCATTCGATGTCCGTGGTTTAAAAAGTATATTTAATATTTAATGGTTCATAAATTTTGTTTTTCAAATTTTATTTGTGTATTAATCCTAGAAGTGAGGGTTATCACTTTAAAAACATAACAATTTGTTTAAATATTCATTTATTAGTGCACTTTGTAATGATTTGTTATTTGGTAAAAATCTTGAAAATTGTAGGGAAATCGGCCTGTAGTTGGACTTGTCGCAGACGTCCCCAGTTTTGTTCTTCACTATTGGCCACCACAGTCTTCATCAGTGCAGCAGGTAGGTACAAATGTGCATCGCAAGGACTCTGGGCAGATGAGTAGCATGCTTGAGATGTTCGATGCTGAGCCCGTCGTGGCCAGGGGACTTTCCCCGCGACTTGGAATTTATAGCTTTATTAATCTCCTTAGCTGTAAAACGGACACCAATCTCCCGACCACTCGTTCCCTTATCCCACCGGAACTGTGGTCATCCCAAAGTGAATTCACTGTAAAGTGGTGCTTGAACAAATCAGCTTTAAGACTATGATCGTTAACACCCTCAACGCTCACTGGTTGATCAGGTCTGCCGTTTGACTCCTTAGTGGATTTTCAAAATTTGCAGAAGTGATGTTTCGAATTTTGCGACCCAATATTTCAATTTTGTGACGCAAAAGATACTTCGACTTTGTTGCATGTCTTCACACAAGTTTCCGTTTTTTTTTTGGTTTCCTACACCAAACTCACATCAAGTATTTAGACCTGGCCGCGTCTTTACTTTCCCGTGTACAATAGGAGGCAGTACTGCCTTGAAACATACACGAGTTTGTTGCGCTAATTCCTTTTCCCAACTCGTGTTCAATTCCAGCTTGTGTAATTACTGTGGAAAATAAAAAATATTTTTTTTTTTTGGTAAAGCATAAGCGCACTTTAGTTGATTATTACCTGTTGGACAACAAGGTTCATATGTAAATGATCTTTAATAACAGAAAAGAACAATGGATATGGTTATTCCAATTAAATTCTATTTTCTGCATTTACTCGTATATATTGTTTAGTTTTAGAAATTAATGTGAGAAAATATGAATTGAGCCTTGCAACTTTCACTCTTTTAAATTCAGAAGAAATAAAATCTGGTTTCATAGTTTGATTGTGTTTAACTTTAAAAATGCAAAAGCTTAACATTGATCACACGAGAATCATATGTGAATGATCTTTAATAACAGAAAAAATAATGGATATCGTAATTCCAATTAAATTATATTTTCTGCGAAATAAATTTTTGAAAATTTATTAATGTGAGAAAATATGAATTGAGCCTTGTAACTTTCACTCTTTTAAATTCAGAAGAAATAAAATCTGGGTTCGAAACACAAAATTACGTCATCAAACAGCGTCATAAACGCATATATTTTTGTAAGATTATTTGAAAGTTTTAACAAATGCACTTTAAGTCATTGTATATAATAATAATACAGATCATTGAATAATAAAAAATTAACATATTATTTAATATATCAACCACCGAAAATAATATCTAGGAACCATACCATTGCTTATGTTTATCTAGACTTTGATGTCACACTGCGCTTACCAATAGCATTGCGTTTCGATGTTTGACGATCCGCAGAAAGTCGGTCTTGTAGGAATATAAACAAATCTCCGAAAAGTTTCCTCGTTATTTCCTTCATAATTATCGCGAAGTGTCTGCCGAGGCGCAGTACGGGGTTTCATAATAACAATATCTAGCTTTTCAGCTCACTCATTTGCCTCAACATATAAATTGTGAAAAATCCTTCAGCATTTTCCCGTTTACGTAGCAAAAAGACCATCGTTTCTTTAAGAGCCTGTGATGCTACCTTTAAATCTAATGCTATTTATTTGTAAGAAGAGGCTAAGGGCAACAGTTGCACTTGATATTTTAACAATAGATTAGGTAATAATAAATGTACTTATAAAAAATTGCTACAAATTAAGAAAGTATTTTTTATCTAGTAAATCGTAAAAGCAAAAAGATGTGATTATAAAATCTAAACTGCATAAAGCATGTCGCAAACAATTAGCATCAGATGCAGATTTGCTGTTTTGCCAGGTTGAAATTTTAGTAAGTGCAATATATATTTTTTTTCAATGAGTCGCCTTGAAATTCCAAATAACCGTCGTGACGTTCTACCCATCGCGTGTCACATAAACTTTCCAGTTTGCTACCAAGAACTTCTTTAAAAACTCTGCTTCTCTTGGCCGAAGCGTTAGCAAATGCACCACACTTTTTCATTGTTGCTGATGCAGTTCTGCAACTTGTGACATTCGATGACTTTGCTAAAGAGTTATTGAGGATATGATTATAACAAGGGCTTTTCGGGCATAGGTAGCAATTTTGGTCACTTCGCTTACAGCTCTTTTAACCTTAAACGCCATAACACAGCAACTTTCTGTGCCAATTCCAACGCAGTCTGACAACTCTAAGCCAAATTTCATGCTATATGACAATATGCGCCAAAGCAACACCTGTTAGCTAAAGTTCATTGTTATGCACATCTTCTTTTCTTATTGCTGAGTAAGCATCACAAAATAAAATAAAGTCCTCATGAATGAAATTATTTTGAGGATATCGAAGTGATAAACTAAGTTGTTCTGTCGCTGAAATGTCGGTTGTTTCATCGAATATGATAGCAAAATATTATTTTCTCCCATATCTTAGCGCAATATTTGTATATAAACATCGTTTAAACTTAAGTTTATAATTAATATAAACTTGTACTAGTACGATGCTTCCTTAATTTTTGAATTATGTGGGTCCAGCGCATTCGATGTCCGTGATTTTAAAAGTATATTTAATATTTAATGGTTCATAAATTTTGTTTTTCAAATTTTATTTGTGTATTAATCCTAGAAGTGAGGGTTATCACTTTAAAAACATAACAATTTGTTTAAATATTCATTTATTAGTGCACTTTGTAATGATTTGTTATTTGGTAAAAATCTTGGAAATTGTAGGGAAATCGGCCTGTAGTTGCACTTGTCGCAGATGTCCCCAGTTTTGTTCTTCGCTATTGGCCACCACAGTCTTCATCAGTGCAGCAGGTAGGTACAAATGTGCATCGCAAGGACTCTGGGCAGATGAGGAGCATGCTTGAGATGTTCGATGCTGAGCCCGTCGTGGCCAGGGGACTGTCCCCGCGACTTGGAATTTATAGCTTTATTAATCTCCTTAGCTATAAAACGGACACCAATCTCCCGACCACTCGTTACCTTATCCCACCGGAACTGTGGTCATCCCAAAGTAATTTCACAGTGATAATTCAAGTGATGTTTCGAATTTTGCGACCCAATATTTCAATTTTGTGACGCAAAAGATACTTCGACTTTGTTGCATGTCTTCACACAAGTTTCCGGTTTTTTTTTTGGTTTCCTACACCAAACTCACATCAAGTATTTAGACCTCGCCACGTCTTTACTTTCCCGTGTACAATAGGAGGCAGTACTGCCTTGAAATATACACGAGTTTGTTGCGCTAATTCCCTTTCCCAACTCGTGTTCAATTCCAGCTTGTGTAATTACTGTGGAAAATAAAAAATAATTTTATTTTTGGTAAAGCATAAGCGCACTTTAGTTGTTTATTGCCTGTTGGACAACAAGGTTCATATGTGATGGTAATTCCAATTAAATTATATTTTCTGCATTTATATATTGTTTAGTTGTAGAAATTAATGTGAGAAAATATGAGTTGAGCCTTGCAATTTTCACTCTTTTAAATTCAGAAGAAATAAAATCTGGGTCTGAAACACAAAAACACGTCATCAAACTGCATCATAAACGCATCTATTTTTGGAAGATTATCTGATTGGGTTTTAACAAATGCACTTTTAGTCATTGTATATAATAATTATTAAATTATACAGATCATTGAATAATAAAAAATTAACATATTATTTAATATATCGCTAACCACCGAATAATATAAGTAAAATAAGAATATCTATTAAGAATATTACGTCTTCACTATCTACATGATTCCTTCCCCTTGTTCTAAATCGACATTTCTCATTTATTCCCTATGAATTTTTCAGCATTCTTCTAGTCGTCTCAAAAGCACGCGAGAATATCTCTAGTGACGCTGTCCTTGGTATGTCCAGCCGGAATACAGCAGCAGTAGGAACTCCTAAATTCTCCGAACGAGCTTTGAGAGCCTTGATAAATTTCGAAGTCTAGAACTTGTCCTTTCTAGGTCATTAGCACGTAAGCCTTCAATCCTGCTGGACGAGGTTGGTCACTTAGAACTACCCTCAAATTGCACTGACCTTCCAAAAGTATCATGTGTTTATCGATTGAATAGTTACCAGCATCAATCTCTAGGCAACTGCAGGTATCTTTTTCGGACGGCATCGATAACAGGGTGCAGTGTATGTGGGTGCACCCTCTATGAAGTCTGTCAGATGAGCAATACAGCCGCAGTTCAGCCAACTTCTTGCGGATTGGACTGTACATAGGACTAGGAAACGAACCTGGTCAAGCTGCACCGCTGTAATCCGGTCGTTATCTATGGTTTCATAAATATCTTATAATATTAAAATTACTAAACTCTATTTAGGAAAAAATGTGAACAAGAAAAGAAAGGCAACAATAATTAATCTTAAACAACACAATAATTTTAATTCCTATTATCTAAATATTCGCCTGCAAGCCCGTGATTCCGACTGTTTCTCTCTCTATGGGCATTTAGAGGCTTCATATTCATATAATTTGCTTCTAACATTTGCGTGAGCAGCGGCAGCATATCTCCTTCTGGGACGTGTAGGTTAAGAGGCTGAAAAACAACATTAGGGGCAACTTGAATAAAAAATAAAATAGAAAAAAAACCGGCTAAGTGCGGGTCGGACTCACTCACGAAGAGTTCCGTACCATTATTTATAAAATCACGTTTGTTGTGTTAAATGAGACCTTTAAATATATATTTTATTCTGTTTTTGACTGTTGTTATAATAGCGGCAACAGAAATACATCATCTGTAAAAATTTCAACTGTCTCATTATCACGGTTCTTAAGATACTCTGGTGAGAGACGGGCAGAGTACGGACGTACAGCGGAGTACAGGATTCCTAGGAACCCTAATAATAGTAGTAATAATAGTTATAAATTACATCTACCAGAAAATGCCTCAGTAACGTATACTTGCAAAGTGTGGCTGGAAGAGGAGTCAAGAGTTCTTACTGCCTGGGTTCTGTATACTCAACAATTTCATCGCTTAAGTCCTAACTAAGAAGCTGTGAAATATTCGGTGATTGGAATCATGAAATATTTAAAATAAACTATATTCGATCGCATATATAGTTATATAAAAATACTGTATCATAATAAAAACTATAATTATTGATAAAAATTTTTGAACACAACTACATAGTGAGTATTGAGTACAACTAAGGCTAGCACTCTGGCCCCATTCTGACGTTCACCAAAACTATGACCCATTATCGACAGGCCCTGTAACTGCCAATGGGTCTTTATTTAACTGGAGCCGACCTCCGAGAATCAGCAGCAGCTATCTTGGCTAAATGTTTTCTATCAAACCATACCTGCAAAATATATAAAATCATGAGTTTTTGATTTCACTACAATATTTAAGTTTTAATTACTTTATTAAACACGCATCTTTTGCCATTGCTGAATAGGTTTTGTGCAACCTTCCATAGAGTTCAGTATAATGCACAATTCTTCCCATAGCCTCCTTGCCTCGGCACTTTCTTCGATACTCCTCAACCTCCCGCGGGTTTTACCCGCAGGGATTTATTCTTACGCTTCAAGAAATTGAGAAGGGTGTCGATTTGCTCGGGAGTAGCCGAACCCGTATGTGGAGCTATTTGAAAAGATGGATTTTAGATGTTTGAATATATTTAAATGAAAAAATAAATAAGTATATTGCTAATATCAGACATTTTTGGTTGTCATTACTTATGATTCCGAACAACAAGAGACTCTGTTGCCTGAAGATGATGGATGTGACGTAGTTCGCCCGTGCTTTCAAAATGACGTCTAAGTTTTTCGTGTGAGATAGCTGACCGTCTAAAATCAGCATTACTAGATAATCTCTTCTGATGGATCTCATCGGATGGCTTGGTGTGGCTTAGAAAATGTTCAAACCACTGGGTAAAAACTTCTAGTTTCATCCACCCTGATGCATTGCAGGCCAAACAGACTCTGGGTGTGCCCCCTCCATGAGCTCAATCTTCATACGGACCCTTAGAAAACAAAATTGGTGGAACATAAGTTCCGGAAGCAGATATGCAAATAGCTGCCATTGTAGTGACTCCTCGATCAGCTGATTTGACCTGTGCTACTGGTTTTCGTCCAGTTTTAGCAAACACCTTATTCTTTTTAGTTGGAACTGTACAGTACTGTTTATTGTTTTATCTTTTTTAAGTTAAAAATGTTACTAATGTATAATTTTAGTTTCTAAGAATTAAAGCCTATAAAATTTGCAACAAAACGTTTTTAATCTTAAATCTCTACCTTCTATAGTTAAGAAAAAAAAATAATTGGAAAAGTGTGATACTTACTTTTGCAGGCCAGTGTAGATTGATTAGTAACACTTACTTTGAGCCCAATGTTTGTTTCCATGTACTGCTTAAAGAGGAGGGAGTTATTAGCAAATATATTGGTATATAAACATAATATAGTATATATCTGTGCAAATCATAAACAACAACCTGGCATATTTGGCTCACCGAATCCATCTCCCATTACAGCAATGACCTTAAAGTCATTTTGGGATAATATGCCAGCTGTTGGTGGCCCACCACCATTTCCAGTGGCAGATCGAAGCGCTGCTGCATTGGCTTTTTTCGCCAAGTATTTTTTATCGGCCCACACCTTAGCAACAAACATGCAATAATCATGCAAATGCAAATATTAAGAGTAAATAAAAGCGAAATGTTCATAAATTAAAACAGTTATAGATACTGTTAGTGATTATAAGATAATTTAACTTAATATTTAAAATTCTTCCACTGCTGCACAGTTTTGACAGCTGGAGCATGGAGTACTGTTCTCACCTCTGGGCGGGTGCTCCCCAGTACTAGCTTCTTCCATTTGACCGCATACAACGAAGAGCGGTTCGAATCATCGACGATCATGCCATCTCCGATCGGCATGATTCTTCGGCATTGCGTAGAGATGTGGGTTCTCTCTGCATCTTTTACCGCATTTATCACAGAGAGTGCTCAGAGGAGCTGTTCGGGTTGATTCCAGCGGCCAAATTCGGGTTGTTCTTAAATAATGTATTGATTATGGTAAGTTTCTTTTCCAGTACGTAATGTAGCAGACGTTCGCCTCTCTGATTTCTTTTACCATAACAATATGGCCCCATTACTAAGTTTTCGCCCTGCTTTCTTTGACCAATTTTTGCATTCAGGTCACCCATTCTAATTAGAAGTCCATTGGCGGCCATATTTTGAGCTGTGTTCAATTGATCATAAAAAGATTTTATTTCTTCTTCGGGTGCATCATTAGTTGGCGCATATACTTGTATCAATGATAGTTGTCTAGATTAAATTGAAGGTTTAGTATACATACTCTTTCCGATATTCCTTTGTAGTTCAGAATATAAGATTTAAATTTCTTTTTAATCAAGAAGCCCACACCATATATCGTCGTCTCTTATGTGACGTTTTACCCAAAATGCGGTTTTTTGCATTTTCGTATACAGAATTTCAAGAGCTATCGACTGCAAACTTTTATGTTCATATCTAGACAATTGACTCAGCCAGAACTATTTTTTATAATATCCTATGTGTGGGCTTGCATTCACTTGTAAAGCAAAATCTCTCATGTGCTTGAGATGACACATAAGAGGTTTCATTCACCATTTTTATTCAAATTGTTTCAAGTTACAGCTCCTATGTGATCTCAACGTATTCTAGATTTCGCGCCATTTTTAGAAAGAGAGCCTAATAACAACTAAGCAACGCATCGGAAGTGTGAAAAGATTCATTCTTATTTCTGGACACTAGAGTCGTGGGCAGAAAAGAAAACTTTTGTAAGAGCTGCTGCTGTTCGTCGAAAGATAAGACGTCGTCGCAAGGGCAGGGCTTCTACAAAAAAAGGAAGTGGCCATGATATTTTCATGAGCAAAGACCATGAAAAATACACAAAGGTGAAAGTATGTCGATTATTCTTTTTATATACACTGTGTATTGGAGAAGACACTGAAGACTCAGAAAACGCTCATAACTTGGGAAACGAATCAGGCACTGTATCAAAGTACAAACGTCAACAAGCAGAAGTTAAAACATGACTTGGTTTGCTACCAAAAGTACCAAGCCATTATTGTCGGGCGAGTACTAAAAAGCTATACGTCGAGTCAATATTTCGCTCGGAAAAGCTCATGCACGAGGTCTACGCGGAATGGTGTGCAGATAACAACTACCAAGCAGTAAGCAGACCAACTTTTGTCAAAGTTTTGAAGCAGGAAAATATTGCCATTCACCATCCTCGTAAAGACCAATGTGACACTTGCTGCAGCTTTAACACGTTCCCTGCGCCATCACTTTCAAAAAACTTTCAGCTGGTGCTTTGGAGACCTAAAAGATCTCCAAACTAACCTACCATTTGGTGCGTTTGAGACCTAATCGGTCTCCTAAAGATACAGTTTTCAAAATAGTTTATATCTTCCAAAAAAACAATCAAATATATTTTGAAGTTTTTGTGGGTGAAAGATAGCCTATTGCTTTATATTTTGCTAGGTTCGCACGCAGTTATGACATTTGAATAAACTACAAATACCAAAAAAAATAATATCTCAGTTGTCGATTGAAAAAGTTTTATTAATTATGCAAAGTGTTTTTCATTAAAACATGGTAAGCACATTGATTGCTTGCATTGCGCGCAAATGGTAACAATTCGTTTAGTTTTTTTAGAAGCGTCAGTGCTGTTTAATGTGCGTCGTAATTTTTCGTAACAACCCACACAACGTCTTTTTTTGTCGCCACGTTGGAAAACATGATCAGTACATCTTCCTTTGGGTAATTCTGTAATAAAGTGCATTGTATAAATAAACAGCATGCAACTATGTCAGTGAAGTAAATGCGATGGAATTTAATTTTATTAGTTTCATTATTCGAGTCTTATGTATATTTTTGTTCTTAGGCTGTTGTTGCTTTAAAAAAATATACCGAGGTAGTAAATAAAAGCTGGATGTCACAGGTCTCTTGTAAGTTTACTATAACAACGTTTTTGTTTTAATAACCGAAATTTAGGCTACCAGAAACTTACCAGAGAGTGATGTGAACCCCCCCCCCCCCCTGTGTAGTATAATGCTTACATAATTAAAACACTCTAGCATTAGAGATAAGAAGCAAAGCCCACCAGAAATGCTACTAAGCTAAGACAATCTCAAAAACAACCAAAAATTTTACATACATAACGCGTTTCAAACACAAAAAATAAAAACCACGTAATATCGAAAATTTGTTGGAAATAAACTCTCTCCCCTCTTTAATTTATGTTATTTGTATTGCATCCAAGAAGATTTTTGTTCAGTAAACTCGAATGATTAAAGTGCATAATATGCTCAGTTTCATGTAAAGCGTGCTGCAGTTAGTTGACAATGCTAAGCTTACGCGTTGTCTGGAACCATTACCTAAGTTTCTGGAGAGATTTTAGCTACCTTTATGAGTAAGAACAGTTTGTTTTCGAAGAACTGTTAGGTATGTTGACCACGGCAATCTTCTGACACCACCACGATCGCCATCGGATTTATCCGCATACCCTTGAACCTAAACGGTTATGTTAAGAACAAATTAAGATGTGTTTCCTCAAAAAAATGGACTACAACATGATACCTACTCTGCAAAAATGGTGAGAAAAACGCAGTAGGTATGTACACAAGTATGTGTCTAGTATTCACTCTTAGGCAAGAGGGATGGCCTAGTGTATCTGCTTTACATTAGATATCAGGTCACAAGAAACCTGCAGGTTTTATATACACGCTTGTTGTCACACGAGTTGTATTAAAAATAGTAATTTGTGCAATAGTAAGTTAATCATACCAGTTCCAGAAATTTTTCGGCCTCCGAATGTTTCGATTATTGATTCTGTGAATTCTTTTTTTGACATTTTCTTGTCTGTATTTGCATTGTATATTATCCATGCGTTTATGAGTTCAGTACCAAATAAAAATTCCATCATCACTTTCCGCTACCACTTTAGACCTCGTCGTAAAGTAGTATAGTATGCTGACATTTGACCTGAGTAGTCGATCCCTTTTTTAGTATCATTATAAGTTAAAATGCACAGTGGATTTCTGATCATTTCATTAGTTCTCTTATGTATCTTACCTGTATCTACTAGAGACGCTTTATGTGCTTTACAGGAAGTTATCATTGAAACTTGGCGCTTATCGTGCCATTTAATAATTTTCACACCACTAGGCAGCATTATCCCTTCAACTTCGGCTTTTTTCAATTTTTTAGACATAAATTGCTTGGGAAGTCCTCTTCGGTTTGATCTTAGCGTGCAAGAGAAGAATAAAAGTTATCGGCTACTAAAACTCGTCCTTCATTTTCTAGACCCTCTATGAGCTTCATAACTACATTTTTTCCATGGTTCACTTCTCTGCTATTTCCTTCTTTACCCGTATATACTATGGTTTTTAAAGTGTACCCCTCAGGAGTACATAGTTTATATAATTTAACTCCATATTTATGCGATTTATTTTTGATGTATTGGCGAAAAATAAGTCTCCCGCGCCAGGGAATCATTGATTCGTCTATCACGATAAATTTTCCTGAAGTTAAAATATCTCTAAAACGATTATTTAACATATTAAGTATTTGTCGAATTTTGTAGTCTATCTTCAGTATCATTTCTTTCATCGCTGAAATGCCAAAACTTTAGAAGCAAGATAAATCTATCTCTTCCCATGAGAGAGCATATATATTCATTTCTGTAAATGGATTTCTTCGACCAATAATCGTGAAAATGTGGAACCTTATTTAAGCCCATCGTAAGTATGACACTGAAAAACTGACGCATTTCATTTGCATCTGTAGGCTTCCAAGCTTAAGAGCGTGATTTTGCTGTAATTTATTTTTCTAATAAATATTTATCTGCGTATTTATTAGTTTCTTCTACTATTTTATCAATAATATCGTCAGTTAGAAACAAACTATAAATATCGACGGGCAATTTATTACGAATAGGTACATTTGTCACGCTATCAAGTATGCTCTCATCGAAGCTCAATACGTCATTGTCGGGAATGTCAATCCAATCTTTATCACCCTCAAGCTCTCCACCCTCACTTTCTGATATATTTTCAGACATATTATCTTCATCTTCACTTATTATATCGTGTTAACGCGAGATGTAAATAATACGCACACACACATGTCAAATCACAAACTTTTATTCGTACCATATTTATGCTTAAGGCTTCATGCTAATAAAAACTATAAAATACTACAAGCGCGTTTCATTCTTAAGCAACTACATTTACAGCGCCATCTATGATCTAGGCGGGACAACATATTATATATACTACTGTGAGCGTCGAATTACACATACCGCCCACCAAAGAACTACGTTCTTTTACAAACTACGAAAAAAAAAGAAACTTACCTATATACTTTATACAGAAAAAACTCTAAACACTCTACAAACCGCCCACCGTGAGATATGGGCATAAAAATTTTAAGAATATAAAACTTACTGAATAAATACACTCCCTCATAACTCATACACTACATAAAAAAAAGAAATTTTGTTTTAACTATAAACACTAATAAAAATAAGAAAACTATATACTCTTAAACACGTCTAACTTTAAACACTACTTAATTAATACAGTAACCTAAAATAACTCATCGTGTACATACAATTATTCATCAGTGTAGTTATACAAAGTAAACGTCTCGAGGTTACGTAATTCATTTAACAATGTTAGATTTAGGTAAAAAACATAATTTATTACAAGGCCTTTTATATAATCCATGCTTTGTCTTAATGGTAACTACTCGCGTGATTTGATCTTTACCAGTATGTTTTTCAATGATTCTACCCAAGAGCCATTTAGCGGGGGGAAGATTATGGTCTCTAAGTATTACTACATCATCAACTTCGGGTTCCAATTCTGTTTTGTTCCATTTATGCCGTTGGTTGAGGGTCACCAAATATTCTTCCGACCACTTTTTCCAAAAATCATGCACAAATTTTTGTGTTAGTTTCCACCTTTGCAATCCAGTAATATTTTGTTTTCATAATTTTCATCAGGAAGATTAATTAGCGGTTCCCCAACCAAGAAATGACCAGGTGTCAACGGCAAAGGATCTTCAGAGCAACTACTTAAATGTGACAAAGGACGTGAATTTAAGCACGCTTCGATTTGACTAAGAACCGTTGACAACTCCTCAAACGTTAAAGTAGCATCACCTATAACACGTTTTAAATGTGCCTTCGTAGAACGAACCCCAGCTTCCCATAATCCTCCGAAATTAGGAGCTGATGGTGAAATAAAACTCCATGTCGTTCCATCGTTTGCTAGTAAAGCACTTATTTCGTCAGGTACCTTTGATGTGGAGCTAAGAAACATTGCTTTTAACTCTTTACTAGCTCCTACAAAATTAGTACCGTTATCACTGTACAATGTTTCACAATGACCTCTTCTCGAAACAAATCTGCGAAAAGCAGCAATAAAACCTTGGCTAGACAAATCTGACACTGCTTCGAGATGAATGGCCTTTGTGAACATACACACAAATACGCAAATATATCCCTTGAAGGATTTTGAGCCACGTCCAGGTGAAAATCTGATGTTGATACATCCAGTAAAGTCGACTCCAGTTACCTTGAAAGGTCGTATAGGTTTGAGTCTCGCTTCAGGTAACTGGCCCATTAATGGATTGTTATTTTGTTTTCTATATCGAATACACTTTACACATGATCTGTAGCACTTCTTCGCTAACTCGCGCGCTCGAATAATCCAGTACTTGGACCTTAGTAAATTTAATATTAATTGGGGACCCCCATGAAGTAATTTGATATGAGTATCATCGATTATTAACTTAGTGAGATGACTCTCACTAGGCAAAATCATAGGGTGTCTCCTATCAAATCCCACTTCAGCCTCATGGATGCGTCCACCAACTCTTAGAGTCCCTTTATCATCGATAAAGGGAGTAAGAGTGAGGAGTTTACTCGTTGAAGGCAGATCTTTGCGAGCTTTCAAAAGTTTTATTTCTTCTCCGAAGAATAATTGTTGTGTTTCACGAATGCAGTCTCTTAGTACTTCTTCTCTTTCTTTTGCCGTAACAACAATAGTTATATCCTTTGGTCTATCTTCCACTTTTAATTTGTAATGTAAAACTCTGTTACAATAAGATAGAACTCTCAGCATTCGTGGTAAACTCGAAAATCTTAACCAAATAAACTGCTCTTGAGGCACAACGGATGCTATAAAGGCTTTAACAGGTCTCATTTCTTCGGCTGTGTCAAAAGTTTTACAGTTCTCGCCGATATACTCTTCCTCTAGTAACCAGTGCGGACCATGCCACCACAAACTGTTTTTAATCAACTCAGCTACATTACACTACATTCCACGCGAGGCGCAGTCAGCAGGATTCTGGTGAGTAGAAACATGATTCCACTGTTCTCTGTCTAATATTGTAAGAATTTCAGAGACCCTATTACTGACAAAAGTGGTCCATCGATTCGATTCTCCGGAAATCCACGCTAGCACGACTGTACTATCTGACCAAGCCCGCAGATTTTCTTTGGGAACATTCATCACTTGTGAGACGTCAAATACTAACTTAGCAGCAAGTAAGGCAGCACATAGCTCCATACGTGGAATCGAAATTTCCTTTTCCACCGGTGCTACTTTAGTTTTAGCTGTTACCAAATTAACCTCAACATTACCATTACTGTTCTTAGATTTAATATAGACTACAGCAGCATAACCTATCTGCGAAGCATCAGCAAAAGTATGTAGCTCGATATCGTCGTTACGTCTCGTTCGCAGCCATCTCGGTATTTTCACCAATTGGACATTAGCTAAATCATCTCGAAAGCTATGCCATTCTCTCATCAACTCCTCAGGTAAGCTATCATCCCAACTCAGGCCCGATTTCCATAGCTTTTGTATGAAATACTTCGCCTTTATAATTATAGGTGCGATCCAGCCCATCGGATCATACAACCTAGCTATGTCAGATAATACGTTTCTTTTCGTCAGTGTCTCCATATTCTCAGGCAAATGCAAATTATATTCGAAATTATCAGAATTTTTATTCCATCCAATTCCTAAAACCTTAACCATGTCGTTGTGTTTAAATACGACTGACTGATCTTTATTTTGGCACTCTATACTTATATAATTAAGTAAGTCTTTACAATTCGTACTCCACTTCTGTAACTCAAATCCACCAGCTTTCATCAACTCACTAATTTGGTCATAAATCTCAATGGCTTCAGGTACATCTTCACATCCTGTGAGCAGGTCATCCATATAATAGTCCTGTAAAGTAATTTGAGCAGCAATTGGATACCTCTCACCCTCATCCTTGGCCAACTGTTGCAGAGATTTTACCGCTAAACCATGCACATGCCGTTCCAAATGTAAGTCTTAATAAGCGATAATGCTTAACTGGACCATTTGCGATCGGTCGCCACAATATTCTTTGGAAATCTACATCTGTAGCGCTGACCTTCACTTGCCGATACATTTGTTTAAGGTCCGCCACTATGGCATAATTGTATCGCCTCCACCTCATTAAAATATGCCTCAAATCAAACTGAAGTTTGGGACCAACAAGGAGATTATCATTCAAGGATACATTATTCGTACCTTTACAGGACGCGTTAAAAACAACTCTCAATTTTGTCGTCTCCTTATCCTCCCTTACTACTGCATGATGTGGAAGATACATCACCAACTCATCGTCAATCTCACTTCGCTCTACAATTTCTTCCATATGACCTTGTACCACATAATCCTCCAAAACCCTTTTATACTCCTCATGTAGCTTTGGATTTTTATGTAGCCGTTTCTCTAAAGACTTTAACATGCGTGTAGATATTTCATATGACTTTCCCTTAAAACACTCTGGATTAGGACCGTTAAATGGTAATCTGACCACATAACGCCCACTACTATCTCTCTCAGTCGTATTTTCAAATATCTCTTCACATCTTAATTCTGTTCTTGTCATTCTCTTCCCAACAAAATCAGGCTCCCTTTCGATCTCCCAAAACTGTTTTAATAACTCATCTTCTTTCACTTGGACGGGTAAGCTAACAACTCTTTGATTGCTGGATGAAACATCCAGCTGTACCTTTCCCGACAAAATCCATCCGAATTGAGTATTTTGCGCGATCGGCCCACTCATTGTTGGATGTTTCATCAAGCCCTCCATAATTATTAGGCCGTAGACATCAGCTCCTAAAATCATATCAATTTTACCAGGAGATCCGTATTGTGGATCTGCTAAATTCAAACTATTAATCTCTGGCCAATTAGGAATCAACATATCTCTACATGGTATAAGTGATGTTACTTTTTTTAAAACAAATGCATTAACAATTACTGAAAATTCAATATTATTTAGTGACTCTAACTCGACAGAAATCATACTTTTAGCTTGAGTTATCTCTCCACCTATCCCTGATATAACCCCATTAACAAATGTCTTTTTAAGACCCAAAAACTGCGTAATCTCCTCAGTTATAAATGATGACTCGGACCCCTGATCTATTAAAACTCTTACTATTAATGACTTACCCTTATGAGACCTTACTCTAACTAAAGCCGTAGCTAATAACACTCTACATACTCGTTGCTCAGCAGAAAAATGTGCTACGGCTTTCGTTACTTCTGTATTCTCAGACAAAACCTGATTTGTCATTTTCTCATAGTGAAGCATCATGTGATGTCTCCTACCACATTTTCGAGAGCATATCGGATGCCGGCATTGCCTCACTGCATGACTTGACGCTAAGCAGTTGAAACAGAATCCCCTTGTTCTCACAAACTCTGTTCTCTCTTCCGGGGTTAGTTTTTCAAACTGCTTACACTGATAAAGTGCATGTGCTCCTTTACACATCACGCATACTCTCTCTTTCTCATTGTGATTATTAACACTCTTCTCATCAACTGCAGCATGAAATACCTTTTTACTAGGTGAGTGTTTAAAACTTTTGGGTACAGGTTTGCCACTATCCCACATCTCCAATGTCCTGAATCGCGTCTCCAAAAAGTTTCTCAACTGCGCCCAGGTGGGTAAATCCTCACTCTCATTTTGACTTACCTGTAGTTCCCATACCTTCCTAGTCTCTGAATCTAATCTAGTAAGAACCAAGTAGTTTACTATAGGATCCCACGTAGACGTATCTATTAATAAATTTTGAAGGGATTTTAAACAGGCAGCTGTAGTGTCCAATAAATGTTTTATACCTGTGGCTGACTCTATACTTAAACTTTTCTGTCCAAACAAATGTTTCATAACTTCATTACAGTTATATCTTTTATTAGTATAACGTCGTGTTAATTGTTTCCATGCCTCTTCGTAATTAGAATCAGTCGTTGAAAGACTTTTGAGCAACTGTTCTGCTTCTCCACTCAGACTACTCTTTAAATAATGTAATTTCTGAACAGCATTTAAAGATTGATTTGTATGTATAAGAGATAAAAACATATCATGGAAAGCCTGCCAATCTTCATAAATACCAGAAAATCGTGGCAGCTGTATTTGCGGTAGCTTAACATCAGTATTTAAAACTGCAGTTGTAGCTGCTCCAGTCACACCAGACCCTCCCGTATTTATTTGTAACTTTCGCATATCTTCCTTCATGCGTGTTTTATAATCTATGTAAGTGTCATCAAAATCACTATACAAATCATCCTTAAAATACGATATCTCAGATTTATTTCCTTTATCTACACTACCGATTAAGTCTTAAGTGTCTCTCTTCAAAATCTTCTTTCATCTTTTCCAAATTCTCTAAGCGCGACTCAATATAAGATATACTTATTCGCTCCTTCGGTGATTTTTTATAATTGGTAAACGCCTATGTCACACGTTCTAATAAATCTTCTTGCTTTAATATAGAAGAATTCATTTTGCAATCAACAATAGTATTTCAAACTGAAATTAGTAGACTAATAATTTATAACAAAGTTCGATAAATATAAAGTTCCAATTTATCCAAATTTTTCTAAATCAATATTAACGAAATTTTTCTAAGTCCTTGTGGTATTTCTTAAAAATTTAACAACTCTAAAATCACCAAAATTTTTCTTTGTCCATGTCTTTTGCACTGATTAAATTTTCTAAGTTTAAATACACCAATATTATTCTAAGTTAATAATTGTACTCACGAATTGTCCTAAAAGTCCTGACACAACTTTGATTTAACACACTTCCACTTACGTTACACTATTCACTAGACACAATGACTTCGTTCCCGGGTTTCGGCACCAGATGTTAACGCGAGATGTAAATAATACGCACACACACATGTCAAATCACAAACTTTTATTCGTACCATATTTATGCTTAAGGCTTCATGCTAATAAAAGCTATAAAATACTACAAGCGCGTTTCATTCTTAAGCAACTACATTTACAGCGCCATCTATGATCTAGGCGGGACATCACTTCCATTTGAAACGATTTCTTCTATTTCAGTATTGGTTGCTTCATCAGTCTGCGTCTCCGGAGCGTCTTCTTGTAATTTTTCGTTTTCTACGTCCTGATCTAGTTCTTCCACTTTTTCATTCTGTATTTCTAGACTTCTATTTTGCTTATTCTGGTCTTTTTCTTGTCCTATTATATTATTTTCTTGTTGCTTTTCAGTGTTTCTCTATTCTAAATGTTTTTGTGAATTATTGTTCAAGTTGCATTTAGACGTTTTTCTTTCTGCTTTTTCGTCATAAGTGAGCGCATCATCCTCAAAAGTATACTCAAAAGAAAATGGACTATTGTTTGTATTACCTGTGGTTCTTCTTTCCTTTATAGTTGTTTTAATCAATTTTTGCATACTGCTTTCATTAAATTCTAAAGGTAATAAGTTCGAACATGAAATATTATTCAAAGACGAGCACCTACTTGATGTACATAAAGCATTCAATGAGGCAGGAGAAGCTTTAGCATTTGTGTTGGATGTTTCTGTTAGCATTTGAGTGCACGAGCTAGGTGTAGATAAACCACTATGGTTACGAGAAACAGTACCACAAAATCTACGAGTAGGTGTCATAGGATCAGTAGGTATAGTCGGTGTAATATTCGTCATCAATAATGTGGTATTATTGTTACTACTTTTTGGACTGGATATCGTATTCTGAAGCACACTAAATCGTTTTCCAGTACATGGGCTGATATATATATTATTTTCATTACTTAGCTGCGTGTGCTCCAACGTAGAAAGGTTCACCATTTTCTTTTTAGGTGCGTCAAATATTTCATAATCAGAATCACTGTCATTATTAGCCAATGTAGGGCAAATTTGAACATTTTCTAAAATTTTTATTTTACTGGACGATGCAGCAGTATAATCCGGCGTTGATTTTTTGTTGGAAATCTCACCAAAATAAATAGATTTTTTACACTTTTTTCTTTTAAAAGCACTCATTGTATAACAAAAATGATAATCAACACGTAGGTATATACGCGAGTGTTATTTCGCAAACGTGCGCTCGACCTCCCACATCGATGCACTCTTGGTGGGGTTCACTTCAATCCGCCATTTTCTGAACCAGTTGCCTAGTTCATCGACGGCGGCTTGAAGCACTTTAATGTTCCTGCTCAAGGTTGAGCGGTTCAATAGAGCGGAGCCAAAGTAGAGTGCCGTATCGTCAGCGTACTGAGCGAGCTGGACATTCGGAAACTTGGGAATGTCGCTCGTGAAGAGCGAGAAAAGAGTGGGAGAGAGGACTGAACCCTGTGGCACGCCAGACCTGATGGGTCTGGGTGAGGATAGGGTGCCCTCTACTCGATATCGGAAGGAGCGATCAGTAAGGTAGGCTCGTATGATGCGCACGAGCCTGTCTGGCACTCCCAGTTGGTACAGCTTGAATACTAAGCCGTTGTGCCATACCTTGTCGAATGCCTTCGCGACATCGAAAAACACGGCTGCCGTGGTAGCGTGAAGTTGACGCCGTACGAGAATGTACTCGATGAGTCGGTGAGCCTGCTGGGGACACGAGTGAGCGGTTCTGAATCCGAACTGTATGTCGGGTATCAGGTTGAGCTCCGCGATGTAATGATTAAGACGCGCGAGAATTAATCTTTCGTAAAGTTTCCCGATTGAGTTAATTAAGCTAATAGGCCTATAGCTACTTGGATTAGCTTTAGGTTTATTGGGTTTTGGGATACCGATAACAATGGAATCTTTCCATTGTTCGGGGAACGCGCTATTAGACAATAGAATATTAAAAATGGTAACCAATAAAGTAATAAGAGTCGAGGGTAGGATTTTAAGAACCCTATTGTTTATAGTGTCGGGCCCCGGGGCCTTCTTGGAGTGAAGCTCCTTAATGATTAGCTTAGCTCTTCGTAAGAGGTGGGTTTTATTACATCGCCTGAAGGGCTCAGAGCGGAGCGACGTTCAACTTCACGATCAACTTCGTCAACGTGTGTCGGGTCGGCTGCTGCATTTGGAGAGCACTGACTCTCGAGACTATCGGCGAGGCATTCAGCCTTCTCATCGTCATCGAGCGCCGGCTGCAGTCCCGGTCTGTCCAAAGGAGGCATGACAGTGGGCGGCTCCTGTTTGAACGCGCGAGGCAGCTTCCAGAAAGCCACATGTGATGGCTTAAGGTTGCCGAGCAAGCGGTCCCAACGTTTGCCGCGGAGTTCCGCGATACGTTCCCGTACCACCCGCTGTAGGTAGCGGAGGTGGCGCCTATTCTCGACCGACGGATACCTGTCATAAAGTCTAGTGGCTCTGTGCTTCTGACCTCTGGAGGCAGGTTTAGGCGATGCGGTTGCATCGTCGGAACCTGCCTGGAGCAGGCCTTGATCCTATTCTGTATGTGTGACGTCACATGAGAGATAGCACTGTGAGCCGTGTCGACCGAGTCGATGACGTCCGGTATAAGGTCAAGGTCGTCGGACTTGATAGCCTCGAGATCCTTTTCCAGCCGTTGCCAGTCGATCACTGTTTTCGTCGGTGGTTGAAAGTTGACCGGTGGGCCTAGATTTAGGACGACGGGCCGGTGGTCTGACTCTAATTCGTGAAAAACCTCGATTGAATTTACATTGAGCGTTACGTTCTTAAGTAACGCAACGTCTAGAATGTCGGGTCGGTGCGCAACGTTATCCGGATAATGTGTTGGTTCGTCGGGTGCTATTACTGAAAAGTTCAGCGTGTCTGTCAGCGAATCTAATAAGATTCCGTTTCTATTTGTGGCTCGACTGTTCCAGCTGGAGTGTTTGGCGTTAAGATCGCCACCCACTATGACTGCAGCCCCGTGGCCGAGTAATGCTTCTATATCTGTGTATAATACTTTTTTGTTGGGCGGAAGATAAGCTGAAATAACAGTGATCGGCTGGTGATTCGCCATACTGACCCGGATGGCAGAGGCCTCGGTGTTAGTGAGGACCGGAGGATCTATAGGTATACAGTGTAGAGACCTTTTAAAATAAATGAGGGTGCCGCCCATACGGGTGGTGCGATCATTCCTGACTAAATTATAATTAGCGATACGCGGATCGCGTATACGTGGTTTTAGAAATGTCTCTTGCACTAAGAATAGGTCTAATTGATGTTCGTGAGCGAACTCCTTCACCAAGTCTAGTTGAGGCTTAAGGCCTTGGGCGTTAAAATACGCTATACGGAGCGTATGTGGTTTAACCCGTCCGCTTACGTAATTAGGCATCGCGAATGTTTTTATACTTTCGCCCTATATCGGTGAGGGCACGGAATATTTTGCCGTTGTCTGCCATAACTTGCAGGAGCGACGGCGGGTCGTCCCGGACAGCATCGAGCCTGCTGGCCAGGGCTGTGATTTCATCAATGTCGAACAGCTCTGACAGGTGCTGCTGCCTTTGTTACCTGTTGCCGCGGACGCGGGCGCCGGTCGCCTCGGTCGCGGGACCGACGCCGCCGGGCGTGACGCTAGCGGTGGCCGGAGGGGCGCGGGGGCCGCGAGAGTGGCCTCTGTGGCAGCGTTGGCAGCCGGAGGAGACCTCGCCCAGGCGTTTACCTTCGGAGGCGGCGCAGGTTTGAAGGTCGGAGTGAACTCCACCTTCTCTGCTCTGCCTTGCAGCTGGCGGCGCCCTGGGTGACGCTTGTGTTTGGGTGCCTTGGGACACCCGCGATAGCTCGCGGGGTGCCCCTTCTCCCCGCACAAGACGCAGGCCGGGGGCTCCGCGCATTGCGCTGGTCGAGGGCACTCCGGCGTGCCATGTTTGCCGAGGCACTTCACACACCTCGGGGTGTGTTCACAGTTGCGTGCCGAGTGCCCGTATAACTGGCATCTGTGACACTGACCGGGCCCCCCGCGGTTGCGAGGAGCTTCGGCCTTGATGCCCTGAAGGGAGCAAATCGATTTAATATTGAAAATTTCCTTTCCCTCTTGCGTGAGGTCGAGGACGACGAGAACCATGTTAAATGGTTGTTTGTTGGTGGTTCCGCGCATACGGTGCACCTCGTGTGCAGGGTAACCCTGCTCTTTGAGGTCCGACAGAATGTCGGCCTCGTCTAATTCTCTGGGGACGTTCCTAATAACGACCCTCAGACGCTTCTCCTCAGGCAGGGCGTACGTGTGGAAACCCACACTCAGCTCTCTAAGAAGAGATGTCAAGGCGCGGTGGTCCGCTACCTCTTTGGTCTCTAATTTGATGAGAGATTGGTACGCCCTCGCCTGGAAGGAGAGCATCTTTGGGATCCTATTTTTGATAGCTAACCAGCGGCCTCGGTCTCCTATAAAAATAGGAGGCGGGCGCTTGGTCGGAGGCGGTACGCGGGCTTTAGAGGGCGCGGGCGTGGACGCGGGAGTGGAGCCAGTCGTGGCCGCGGCTTTCTTGGCGGGTGTGCCATCAAGAGAAGGCGATTCGCGACCGTCTTGCGCTTCTTCTTGCGACTGACGGTGATGAAACCGTCAGCATCCGACGCGACACTCACCACTCTCGACGTTAGAGCGGTTTCCGGCTGGGCCCGTGAAGCACTGGAAGCCTGAGGGGCTTCCGTGCGGTCAGGACTGACCGCGGGGACCTTAGGGGTCGCCTGCGCGTCAAAGTACGCCTGAAGGACAGGCGGACGGGCTGATCGGGTGATCACTTTTCTCGGTTTGACCGAGGCCACGGAACTTGCGTCGGACGCATTACCTATCTCCATTTCGGATTCCCCGTCGGAACTCGAAACGTCAGGTGACGATTTATATTTTTTGGATTTGGCTGTCTGGATATCTATCGTTTCCTTAATTAACGGAGCGATCTTCTCCGTAAATAACTTATCTAGCAGGGCGCTTAGAAGGCCCTCGTCGGCAACCATTGGTGAAGCCATGGTTGTTATTAATTAGGTTAAGCGGGTGACAACCCCCGCTGCCCGAGTCAGGCAGAGGGGGAATATAATAATAAAGTGGACAACTATAGTTTAGTTGTACACTTGCACATTAATAAAATACTATTAAAAATAATAAAGTATGCAAAATTAAAAGAAATTAATATTAATAATTAAGCCTAAGACTTAGCTTTGCTGGATGTCGACTGGCTGGGCCGGAACCCCGATGCACGCTGTGCAGGCACCCACGGAGAAGACACACACGGCACGATCTGCAACACTCACAACACACACGATTAGCGTGCAGAATCGCGAAACACAGCACAGGTGCTAACTAACACGATCGTAAAACCGGGTAATTAACACAGATAATAACTAAGCTACGTTCCGCAAAGGAACGTAACAGGTGCGAGACTCAAAGAGTCCCGAACAATAGCGCGCGATAACAATAGCTAGCCCAGGTGGCCTGAGCAGATAGTGCGATAACGCAGGTAATAAAAATATTCGAAGGAGGACAGATAACGCGGCACGTGTGCTCGCGTTGCCTGCCTGAATCGAACTCTAATCCTGGTCCATTGTCAAGTGAGTCAATCGTTACTTCTGGTCCTAGGATAGTGCGCAGTACTGTCAGCCATAGAAATATCCTGCAACAAGGTAAGGTTTTTAGTGCTTCGCTTAAGGCGAGATTTGGCAACTGGACCGCGATTTTTCTTTGTGTAAATGTGGTTTGGTAGGTCTGTAAGTACAGTATCCTGGGTAAAGCGAGGGCTTAATTTTTATCGGGATGCCAAAGGATTTTTTATATAGACTTGCTGGTTAGGGATAAAGTCTATCTTCGGTTCCTTAACCTTGTTACGATTTTCAGCCAGTTGGGTCCGTTCGTGTAAGGAAGTCTCATTGATCATATCATATACTTGACTCATTCGTTTCCTATGGTCTTGTGAAGACTGCTGAAGTAGATGTGCAGTTAAGTCAATGTCAATTGGGTCACGCGGGTCAAAATGTCCTGTTATCAAGTCCAAAGGCCTACCTACACCTTGTGAAACTATGGATGGAGCTATTGTATGCTAAGATAGCATAAGACATGAGATTAACAGCTGGTTCGTTCCGTTTCTCAAGTTTCAGTATCCTGAGATGTTCAAAGATAGTGGAATGAAATCGTTCTACTATCCCATCGTCGTTTGGTGAATGTGTTAGTATTTTATGATAGATCATCTTATGGATCCGGATGAATTCTGCAAATAACTGATTTGTAAATTCAGGTCCACCATCTGTCACTACTGTTAATGGGATGATGATGATGACATATACATACGTGATGCGTGCAAAATATTAATTATGCTTGTACGACACTCAGAAGAACAGTACTATCTCTTAAGTGGTAGGCTTGTGCGTATTTAGAAAACGCATCTACAATTGTTAAAAATTTTCGTTTTGAGTTGTAAAAAAAGATCAAGATAAATCATCTCAAACGGTTTTGAAGGAGAGGGAACTATTAAAATCTCTGTTTAATTGGATTTCGGTCATATTTAGCCTGTCGACAAATGCTACATTTATTTATATATTTATTTATACATTCTTTCATCTCAGACCAATAGTATTTGCATGATAAGGCCAAGTAACATTCAGTGCTACCAGGATGGTTTGTTTTACCCTCGTGATATTTTTTATGATGTCCTGTTGTAGCAAATATTCCTCAACGTTTTCTAATTCGATTTTTGTCAAAATGAGATTCATCGAAGAGCTTTTAAAGTTATCTTGTATAATGGGGATGATCTTATACATAGCAAAAGGGGGATGGATTATTATAACTGTTCTTACTTTGGGATTAATATATTCTTTAACTGCGTTAGCAACGTCATTAGTCATGTTACATTCGGAAAGTTATATAGTAGTCCGGGTGTGAGTTTCAAAGGGTCTAGTCACTACTGGTCTTTTTGTAATATCGCCTACTTAAATGAAAGAAATCAGTCTGCTGAATTTATTTAGTGGTTCATCCGAAATTGGAACTTTAAGGATTAAAATTTCGTTACTAGTGTGGACAGTCACTGTGTCTGAATTAATCGGTAATCTGGAGGGAGCCGATACAGTTTCAGAACCCGCAACTGATTGAGACTTTTATATTTTATTTTCTTATAACTACTATAGAACTAGTGTCTTTATTATTTAATTCAACACGAGACAAAGCGTCTGCATTGGTGTAATGTTTGCCTTGCTTATAAACTGCGGTGAAATTATATTCGCTTAACTTAAGTCTCCAACGGGTGAGTCTAGAGCCAGGCTACTTAAGGCTCATAACACATTGTAGAGGTCTATGGTCTGTGACTATTTTGAATTTTGTACCGAATCAATATGGACGGAAGTATTTTGTTGCCCAAACGATTGCTAGCAGTTCCTTTTCGATTGTACTGTAGTTAGTCTCACTCGAGTTTTAAGTGTTGGATGCGTAAGCTATTGGTTTATCGTTACTTATTGGTCTTGAGAAAGAACAGTACCTATCGCGAAGTTAGAAGCGTCAGTTGTAACGAGCCAAAGTCAGTTGTTCTAATAAACCAGTTTGACGCCAGCTGCCGTGTTTCATTGACGTCTCACTGGCGACGAGTAAATCGGTATACCGCGTGTGCATCTCTTTGTGTTACAAATTATATATTTAAAAGTATCATGCCTACAATTGGAAAACTTGAACCTTTTAATTTAAACTCTAAACAACGGCCAGCGTACATACGCCGCATTAGTCAAAATATTTTGCTTAACGAGGTTAATAGTGAATTAAAAGTGCCGTTGTTAATTACTGTGGTCGGGGAAGCTACCTATGCATTAATGTGCGATTTGTGTGCTCCAAGCTATCCGGAAAACAAATCATTTGAAGAGTTAGTTAAGTTAGTCACCGAGCATTCGGAGCCACAGCGGTCCGAAGTGGCAGAGCGCCACATGTTCCGACTACGCCGGCAACGTGTCGGCGAGACACTCGCCGAGTATTTACAGGCGCTGAAGCACCTGGAATCAATCATCTGCAACTTCGGGAAATGTGGGGCGTGCTCGACATTAGTGGAGAATTTGCGGAACCAGTTTGTGTCGGGTCTAGCGAATGACGCGATGCGGTCGCGTATTTTTGCCGAAAATAAAACTGGAGGCCGCGGAGAAACACGCCGAGGTGAGCGCGTCCACCACCCGCGGCACAACTGCACCCCTGGGAGTTCCCACTGCACCCGTGGCAACGCGTGCACGCTGATTTTGGGGACGCGGCTGGCGTACGGTATCTTATAATAGTAGACGCTCATTCGAAGTGGATAGAGGCCTTACCCATGCGAAGCACAGAGGCGCGTTCGACTTTGAATGCCTTTAGAGGCGTTTTCGCAAGGTTTGGATTACCAGCTCAACTCGTGACGGACAATGGACCACCATTTTCATCATTCGAGTTTAAGGAATTTTGTAAAAAAAATTGTATAAAACATATCACTTCGTCCCCAGATAGGCCGCAGGCGAACGGCGCTACCGAAAACGCAGTTAAGACAATTAAAAAAGTTATTAAAAGAGCGCAGTACGAAAGCGAGGACGTAAATGCGGCGATATGTAAGTTCCTTTTGAAATATCGTAACTGCCCACATGCCACCACAGGTGTATCTCCGGCAGTGGCGCTTCAAGGCCGACGGCTACGCAGTCGCCTTGACGCGCTGCGCCCGGACACCGGAGCCGTGGTCACCGCGGCGCAAGAACGACAGATACGCAACGGACCTACCGGTAGCCGAGAGTTTGAAGTGGGCGACGCAGTACTCGCTCGTGACTATTTTTTTTTTAATTATTTATTCAGAAACAGACAGTCTTACAAATGATTTACTAAATTAAATAACAGATACTAGACCTAGAGTTTCCTTAATTAACAGGTTTAATAGCGAACAGTCTATTATAATTATACAAACATATATACTTTAAAAGATCATACAAGTTCTATGAGAATTTAAATAAAATTATTTTTATTTGTTTTTTAAATTTTGATAAACTGGAACAGGAAGCTATAATCATGGTGTAAATTATTATTGTAAAATTTACTCGCACGACGAACAAAACTATTTTCTACATAACAACTAGAACAAGAATTTACATGAAATAATTCGTTTGAATGACATGTGCGTTTTTGAGGGCGAGGTATTTTTATGTTATACATTGCAACAACGAGGGACAATCCATAATATTATTAATTATTTTGTACAAAATAACAGTATCAATAAAATGACGTCGTTTTTCAAGATCTTCAATTCTATGTCTGTTTGCCGATATGTCATAATCAGTGTATATATTACCGGTTTTATAATCTAAGGTCTTCGTAAATTTCTTTTGGATCCTTTCAATTCGATCAACATGAATTTTGAAAAACGGGTTCCAAACAGAGGATGCAAATTCTAAATTACTTCTTACAAAACTATTAAACAAAATTTTATGAGTTTGTGTGTTTTTAAATAGCTTTCCTATTCTCAATATAAATCCTAATTTTTTGTGCGCTTTTTTAAGAATGTTATCAATGTGTGGTACAAAGGTAAGCTTTGAATACTTGAATGCTTTAACACCCAGATCTCGCACTTCAGCAACTCTTTTTAATGGCTTACCGGAAATAGTATAAGCGAATATGATTGGGTTTATCTTGCGTGTATAAGTGATCACATGACACTTATCAGGGTTCAAGAATAGACTATTACCCTTGCAATATCCCTCGAAAGAAGTGAGATCTGCTTGTTATGAGTAGCAATCATGCACTCTACGAACAATTTTAAAGATCTTTGTGTCATTTGCGTATATTAGCATATTAGATCCATTCACAATACTAGAAATATCATTAACATAAAGTATAAAAAGTAACGGGCCTAAATGAGAACCCTGCGGTATACCCGAGCTAATATTTCTATAGTTAGAAGTATAACCAGCGAAAGCAACAGCCTGACTCCTATTATCTATGTATGATTTTATCCAGCGCAGAAGATCACCATGTACTCCAAGACGCCAGAGCTTTAAAATTAATGTTTTATGGCAAATTTTGTCAAAAGCTTTGGCAAAATCGCTGTACACTGCGTCCACCTGACAACCTTCATTCATTGCATTAAGTATAATTTCGGTGAATGTAAGCAAGTTAGATTCCACACTACGTCCTGTGTAAAAACCATGTTGACATGGAGATATTATTCTGCGTACAGAAGCGGAGAGTTGCGCAGTAACAATCTTCTCCAATAACTTACCAAAATGGCACAGCTTGGAGATAGGTCTGTACTTACAAATGTCATCACTAACTGTTCCATTTGGTATAGGTGTGATATAGGCACGTTTCCACAACGAAGGGAATACACCTTTTTGGATAGAACTCTGATAAAGTAACGTTATTAGCAAAGCAAGACTTGAAGCACATGAACGAATGAAAATAGGATGAATACCACTGTTTGCAGTTATAGATTTAAAAGAGTTCCAAAAAAATTTAGGACAGGAATTGATCTTCGATTCATCAAATTTAATATAATTGTTGTAACATTCTTTCTCTAGTTTAATTACTCTTTTTCTTAATAAACTAAAACTATCATAATCCAGCCTATTGCCATATTTTTTCCATAAAGTATGATATTTCCGTTTTTCTTTTAAAACTTTTATCAACGGGCGGGTATACCAAATCGGAAAAGAACAAGATGATCTAACAGTACACAAAGGAGTATATTTGTAAATTAATTGATAGCAAACTTACGTTTATACCGCACATAGACTCTATTGTAAGCAGAGCCTCTAAAATGCTGGGATTTGTAATTCGCAATGGCAAAGTTTTTAGGAACTGGCGCACGAAGATGATCCTATATAAAAGTCTCGTTGTGAGTATTTTGGAATACACACACTACGCTTACCATTGTCTCAGAATTGAAAGAATTCAGAAGCGTTTTCTTTATCACTTGGCTTTCTCAATTGGGAAATCTAGATCACTCGCAACATACTCTGAAAGATTTACATATTTTAATATACTAACTCTGAAACAACGTAGGGACATATTGGATTTACTTTCCTTATACAAAAGTATTAACAATATTTATGACAACTCCTTTCTGGTGTCTATGTTTAATTTTAGAGTGCCTAGATGCCCACGTAAACCTGTGAACTTATTTGAAAAACCATCTCGCAGAACTATTTTGGGGATCAATTCACCTCAAATTATAAACGATTATAAATGCTTGGACCCATTCAGTGATTCATTGCCAAGGTTTCGCAAAAATGTAAAAAAATGTATTGTAAATAAATAATTTATAAGTATTCTTGATTTGTTTAATACGTTTATCTTGACTTATTTAGTAGATTTTGTTAATTTCTTAAGTTCATTACATTATAGAATGGTTGTTTTAAAACTTATATTTATTTTATGTAACTATTTCACACAATATAATTTAGCATGCGGTATTCACCTTAAAAGGTAATGCATTTAGTAATAAGACCCTTGTAAATTAGCATAATAATAATAATTATAAATGTATTATTGTAAGTACCACTGGTGAATCTAAATAAATAAATAAATAAATCAATAAAAATTAATATTATTATAAAATATATTGATACACTTTTCCATATCCAAATTCCTGAAAAGGTCACTCCACTTAATCTGCGAGAGCTCTAAGTTAATCTGTGCATAGTCTGCACCATGAAAATTTAAAACACTCTTATTAACCGGTTTTAAAGCTAACTTACTGTTTATGCTACAATCAATGATCAAAGAGGGATGGTGTCCATCCTCGCAGGTGGTAAGTGGACTATCACATCTTACTATATTACAGTTTAAATTACTAAAAATTAAATCGAGCAAACGATTATTATGGTTTAGAATAGAATTGTGTTGTTTAAGATTAGTTAATGACATGAATTCGACCAATGACTGTGTTAACATATTAACACTGGGATATGCAACCAAACTGTAACTATCAAAGAAAGTCCACTTTGTTGCTGTCATATTAAAATCACCACACAGTAAAATTAAATCCGCCGGATTATCAATAATAAGTTGCGCAACTAAGTTAAAAAATGATAGCAGGGTGTCTCGATGGCCTTGCCCATGAGGTATGTAGGCACAACATATATTTAGATTATTGTACTTACTATCTCGAAGAGGTACAGCCACCCAAACGGCTTCACAATGCGCTGGAGACGGGACAGGCCAGTGTCGGCGCACAGGGTGATAGTACCCCCGCACCGCTAGCCCGCCCCCCCGCGCTGCGCCACTTGCCTCAAGTGATCGGTCCGCACGGAACACTACGTAGTTATTATCAAAATATTCTCTATCGTAAAAGTCAGGAGAAAGCCAAGTCTCCAAGTCAAACAAACAAAATCATAATTAGATAACGGACAGTCGCGCCAAAAATTAATGTGATCTACCACGAAGGCCTCTCGTGTTTTGATAATATCCATGCAATTTATTTTTATCCATTTTTAAAAAAATCCGTAAGTGTATTATACTTATACTTTATGATAACTATTAATACTACTAGTGACAAATCGGCAAACAGCAAGTTATCTGTGGAACTATAATTACTATTGCTGTATAAATCAAAATATGAATCTACCCGCAATAATGTAACAATAAACAAGAAATACACGAAGATACACAACAATTTTAACAACACATGATGATAAAACTTCACAAAGTTTAAATTAATAATACTTAAGAATCGTAACAATGCACTTATTTGCAAATAATATGCAGTTATTAGCACTGATCTCTCGTATATTATATGTAGAAAAATAGTAATTACCTGTTTCATTATATGAATAACATAGCCATTTAAATGTTTGCATATACGTAGTCATTTGAGTTTATTTAAATCGGATGGCTTACAGATATGAATGACTTTAGACTTTTCACACTTACGCATAAGAATCTTACAGTCCCTCACCCACAGGTAATCATACTTAAATTGCAATTTAAGTTCAGGAGCACGCTTCAATAATAGTTTATTCTCGGGTGTAAGATGATCCCCGACGTAGATGCTCGTGGCAGGACCGGCTACTCCCAGGTCCGCGGTGGTGAGGCCACGCCGCGCACGTACCGCCGACAGGAACTGGTCTTTGCAAAAGCGCCTCGTGAACTTCACCACTATCGCGGGGACGGGAACCTGACCCTTTTTATCTGATTTCGTATCAAAACGACGCACACAGTGTATGTGGTCGATGTCCTTAAGGTCGAGTTGATGACCTACTTTGGCACTTATATTATGTAATATAGTTTGAAGGTTTTCCCCATTCATTACTCGCACACCAGAGATTTCTACATTATTCGTCCTGGAGTATTGATCCTGGGCACTAATCGACTCCTGTAAGGTATTTATTGTGTCTTTTGCCGATATAAACTCAGTTTGCAATTGGGAAACCGCCGCCATCCTATCCTCAACTAACAGAAGAAGACGGTATCGATGTTCATCTTATTGTAGCTAGCTTCTGTCACTCCAGCACACCCATAGTGCAGCATACGACTACATCCATTACATTTTACAAAGTCGATTAGCACATCACCACAAATTGAACACGACGACATTTTTATTAATCACAAATTATTTAGAGACTGACGACACGTCGAAGCTGACTGACGGCTACACGGCAAGGGGAGAGAAGTGGGCTGCAGGCACAGTGAGCAAAAGAACGGGTCCGGTGTCGTACAATGTAGACGTGGGGTTCGGTACTCAGTGGCGTAGGCACGCAGATCAAATCGTAGCTTCCGGGTATAGAAATAGAACCCTGAACTCGTCCGCGCTAGCGAGTAGCGCGGACGTTCAGGGTTGGAGGAGAAGGAATCTCCTGCCAGCGGCTCTGCGTCCAACAAAGTGAGGCTAGCACACAATCCCCGAGCCGGCATAGGCCTCCGGAGCCGGCTCCGGCGGCGCGCCTCCGAACACCACCACCAGACGCGTCGGCTAGAACACTGCGTGCTTTCAACCGTGCAAAACGTACCTACTTGCAGTAGGTATTATAATTAATTTCAATGTTAAATGTTTTCATATGGTGTTGGGTTGTTTATAGATATATAAGTTTAGTTTTTAGATATATAAGTTCATTTGAATTAATTGTAACATTTAATGTTTTCATATGTTAAATATAAATATATATAAAGCGGGGAGCGTCAAATGGGTTGGACAATCGATCGATCGCGCGAAAAGCATGATCATGATTATGTCCAACCCATTTGACGCTCCCCGCTTCCCTTGTGCGGTCGTACATTCAGTGTGGTAAACAGGCGACCGCCGGTTTTTTTATTATTTTACCAGCGCAATATGGAAAGTTTAGATTTTATAAAATATTTTAAAGGTGATTTAACATTGCCCGGATATAAATATTTGGGTCCGGGAAATCCGTTAGATAAAGGAGACCCAGTGAATGATGCGGATTGGATAGCTGCAAAACATGATGCATTGTATTGGTTGAGTCAATCAGACGAGGATATATATGTTCATCGATGAAACGGCGATAAAGGAGTTTTCGGAGGAATTTGTTGAGAGTAAAAATATCAGTGCATTTGTGGGAGCGACAGGATTAACATTAAAACATTTATTTGAAATATATATATATATATGGATCTCCAGTATATCCGAACATGTCTAAGCGAATGCACGCGGGACAGGAGGCTTATAAAAATATTCAAAAAGAATTATCTAAAGCATGGAAGGAGCATAAATCACTGCACGGAGCAGCATCGGGTACGTGGAACGATTTCATTTGTGGTGACGCTGCCAAGTCGATCAGACGTCAATTTAGTAACCCCAAAAAAGTGCGTTTTGATGAAAATCCTCCTGTTGATATTAATCAGCCAGGCACCAGTCGTGCAGCCACTGACTCTCCCACCGTAATAGTAATAATTGTAATAGTCAGCACCAGGAACTTGGTGCAACATTAACTGAATTAAAAGTAAAAGGCCGCGAAGGTGGCAAATTAAAAGCCTTAATATTATATTTATTTGTTGGGTCATATGAAGACGTAGACTGCACTATGCGTTCACCTGGTAATTGGTCATTGCACTGCTGTAAATATAAGGTGTTGATTTCTTCTTGAAAGAACTCCAATGCCTTCTCTATTGTATCCGGTCGCATGCACCAAATACGTAAACCTAATGGGTCTTTCAGACCACGGACGCTTTGCAGGGTTAACTTCTTGTATAGTGTACACTTTGCTTCTATGATAGTGATAATCGTTTCATGTAGTGTAATGTAGGGCACTATTGTACTAAACAGACTCTGACATTTTTCATAAAATTCTTGAAGTGATAAATTTTTGTGGGTTTAAAAGTGCTAAATAATTATACAAAGCGGTCTCATCTCGCTGGTCGGCATAATTATTAATTAAGGCATTTCTAATACCCTGCCTATTTTCGGGGATGCCATTTGAATTGATTTTACGCGCGTCATGTCCTTTGATATTTAATAACGAAAGGTTACTGTGTTCATATCCTGGCTCCGCTCTAATAAATTGGGCTACTAGTTCATCACACAAATGCACGAACCGCGTAAGTACGTTCGGATTTCCATCAAACTCGGGTAACAAGCGTAAGGCCTTGTAAACTTTGTCTACTAAATCTACACAAATTTTTAAATTAATATTATTATGCAAATTAAATAAACTAGAAAATTCTATGCTATCCCTACTTTCTAATATATCCCCTAAATTCCTACTTGCATCAATTTGCGACATTCTACTAATACTAATTGACCTAGTGGTCCTCGATTTCCGTGGATGAAAAATTTTTCAAATTAAATAGGCACACAGAGGAAATTACACTGGAAAACAAAAGGAAAGAAAAAAAATCACAGGAAAATTACAATTAAAAAGGGTGAGCAACTCTAGTAAGATCTAGGTACTTACCAAATCATCTGCATTTCTCTGCTGTATCGATTTTAGGATACTCTGCCTCGCCGCAACTCAAGTAGGTTCTAATAGCCCTTATCGGTGATCGATTCATTGACTCTATTATTTTAGACTATTCTACCGACTCTCTTTAATTACGTTAGTTGCAGCCAGGAGATGCAAAAAAATGCAAATTTACTTCAACTTATTTATTAAAAGAAAGTTATAACTAATTACAATTAATTATCCTAATGTCTACTGATCCATGCTAGATCAAGTAATGAATACAATTATATTTTCCACGATCGGGTAAACGCCGTCAATTTTTCGTCTCCTTTGGTTCGATTCGAGTAAACAAAATGAGCTAGAAGAAGATTGGAACCGTGCGTCAGCTCGAATTACTAAGGCCCGTATTAATCGATCAATCTCAAACTAGAACTTGAGTGCGTCTCAGATGAGACTGACTTGAGGCGTGAGCGACGCCTTAAGTCTGTCGCTAATTAATAGACGCTACTTGAGTTCAACTCAGCTGAGATTATTCTCAAGTAGCAGCTCAAGACGAACTCATGTTTCTTTTTTTATTTCTTGGCCTAGTTACCAAAATTGATTGATTATTTTGATGACAATTTTTGTGACGCAATAATTTATCTCATTTTAATTCGTTTGGTAAGTTATCAGACATTAATCAAACAACAAAATTTTTGGCCTAAAGGTCTAGATACCAGGCCATAAACTCAAAAAATAAAATATTACGTACGTAAATGACAGGACATACAGATGACAGTCAAGTCCTACAACAACGGTTTGTTCAAAAAGCCACAAAATACAAATTGTTGTTGTTGTTGCGAGAATCAAAAT
This sequence comes from Leptidea sinapis, assembly GCF_905404315.1. Lineage (NCBI taxonomy): Eukaryota > Metazoa > Arthropoda > Insecta > Lepidoptera > Pieridae > Leptidea > Leptidea sinapis. The sequence continues at coordinate 5,661,124 of NC_066293.1, read as the reverse complement.
TGATATTGTTTGATGCAATGGATAAACGGCAGAAGTTTGTCTTTTCCCCTACGACGAAAAAGTTACTAATGGAAATTTAAAAAAAGTATAGCTCAGTGGTGGAAAACAAACAGACGGACGGGACTACGCTTGGGAAAAAAAATGAAGCGTGGGATGCCATAACCCGGGAGTTTAATGCAAGCCCCCTTACTTTGCAACAGGTAAGTTCAATATTTTTTAATGCCATTTATATAACTATATAGAGAGGTTTAACCATAACTTTAATTAGTAAATGAATGCAATCAATAATTATATAAATCATTACAATGAATTTCATTACAATGAAAAGACACCAAGAAATTTTCAGTGAATTGTAAATTATTATTATTACTTTTAAGGTGAAGCATCAGCAACTGCGCAAGCTGTGGCAGAGCCTTAAGCAGCGGCAAAGGGATGCCTTAACCAAAGAAAGGTACAACGTAAACGTTTTTTGTGTATTAATTATATGTTTGATGATAATTTAAGTATTTATATTTGTTATTGTTTAAAAAAAATCTAATTTTTCTTTCATAGGCAGCATCGGTTCGTCACAGGTGTAGGTCTTGCTGTAGAGGATGCCTACATCGACCCCGATGTTAGCCAAATAACATCGTCTCTAATTGTTGGTGTTGCTATTGATAGTGACTCCACAGAATTAGGTATGTTTAGCATTATTATTAGCCTTTTAATATTAATTTCATTGTTTGTAAATAGTAATTTTTGTGCAGTTGTCCGAGCCCTACATCCCAGCATACAATAAGTGAGGAATATATTTATAATTAAATATATTAACTTTATTCTTTGCAGAGTATTCAATGGCGCTCGAGTCTCCCTCTCCAAATCTTGATATAGAACTAACACCATCCACATCAACTGCTCCGTTTGTTATTACAATAGCAACACCACTTCAGACGCCGACACCACCACCACCACCACAAAGATCACAAGACGCTGCTGCCATTAGAAGAACGGTCTATGTACTTAGAAATGAGTATGAAGATAGGAAGCAGCGTCTCGATGAACTGCATCAGCTGCAAAAGGCACTACTCGAACAAATGAAGGAGGCTCGAGCCAAAACTGAGTTGGCTCAATTTATACTACATCAACATAAATCAGATGATTCTCAATTTTCAATTGACCCTACAGTCTTATTAGTATCACATCATGTTCAGTAAACAATTATAGTCTATGATGATGATGTATCAATATGCAATATTTAACATACCTATAATCAAACAGTTGTCTGTCAGTAGGTACATGTTACATTTTGAATAGTGCAAGTGACAAGTAAATTTCTTGATTATCAAAAAAGCACATCAAAATAGTTAGGACTCTACTGGCAATGTATGATGTATGACTGTAGGCCGATTCACGTATATTCTAACGATCCAAAAATCGTTGTAGTTCAGAAGTCGTCCTATTGAAACTTGGTCCAAAATTGGTATTCACGTACTGATTCGATAGGACGACAACTCAATAGGACTGAAACTCAGCGACTCATCGACGACTTGCGATAGGAAATTGCCAGTCTAATTCTACTATTCCTTTATTTTCTACCTTATTCTTTTAAATATGTTTATTATTATATCAGAGTCTTTTGCTCAGTTACTAGTACTCAACCTAACAATATTTGAAGCCGTAGAGTAGTAAAAAGGTACGGTATAATTATTTTTATACAGAAATTATTAGGCTGAAAATGAAAAGTCGTACCCAAATGGTTGTAATAAAAAAAACGCCGTACATCAAAGTCAAACTGGATTTTCGTCCAAGTGTAGGTAACTCTTTTTCGTCTCCTTTGGTTCGATTCGTTTAAACAAAATGAGCTAGAAGAAGATTGGAACCGTGCGTCAGCTCGAATTACTAACTGAGTTCATGGAATAACACAGAGACCTTGCGCTGGGAAGAGTACGCTCGAAAGATGGTCGTGCTTGTTCCCAGCGATTATGGACTCAGTTGGGTGAGATCCTAAATACGGAGGATGTTGGTGGTGTATACAGAAGCCCTAAAGAGTTGAATAAAGTGAGTTTTGCTGATTGATGGTATAAATACATAATAATAACGATCGATTTGATTTACATACTTACCCATGTTTTATTTTTAGTTTTATAATGACTATAAGTGCAGGATTAAAACTAAAATAAGAAGGACTGCACACAGCCTGCAGCAGACTGGTGGAGGATCATCGGAAGCAGTGCCACTATCCAGTCTGGAGGAGAGACTTTGTGTAATTTTGGGTCCGGATCAATTTAAGCCTCTACCAGTCAATCACAACTCCGTACCGGACCATAAAATCTAAGTTTTAAAATATGTATTAACTTACAATTGAATAGTTAGCAAGAATCTTATTGATGGTTATCTTATTGCTTGCAGCGAGAATATTTCATTAGGTGATATACAGATCGAAGATGCATCTAAGGCACATTATGAAGTTGAATTGTAAGTATTTGTTCTTCACAAACATGGTATCTACATGTATTTATTTATTGTCACCATTCATAAATATAGGTACTGTTTTTAGGAATGAGACTGTTATGACTGACTCTGCAACTGCCAACTCCACTATCCAACCATTAAGTTACATGTAAGTATTTTAGGTTTTGTGTCAACTATTTTGTCTGTACTTTCAACTACATAAACATAAATTTTATTTTAGAGATCGGCCTTCTACATCTAGTGATGTGCAAGGTTCCACTGAAGCCCGTTCTAAACGCCACAAGAAATATCAACACTAGTGTTGATACTTACAATCATTACATTTAATGAGTGATAACCCTTTCTATTAAAAAACCTTTCCTCATGGTTTATGGGTCTGACTATTGCTATATGGGTCCCGTCAATACATCCAACAACTCCAAGCATTTTAGTTTTTTCATAAAAGCTGTAATATGTACAATATTTCATAAATAAGTAGGTATTTAATTAGTCCAATAAGATAGGGAAATGTACAAATGTACCTTCTCTTTCTTCTATCTCTTCCATCCTGAGTAAGAGGTAAATAAATATATTTTTTAAATAACTCAACATCATTGAGTGCTGTAGTCACCTGTCGCACTGCTCTAGACACTGTAGGTTGAGATACCGAGTTGAAGTTACTCTGACCAACAATGGTTTGATAAGATCCGGTAGCATAAAATACCTATAATGTAAAAAAGCATATGATCTTATAATTTATTTAAAGTTTTAAATATAGTAAATTCTAGTCAGTTAAGTAAAGTAAAAAGAAAATAAGTTTAGTATGCGAATAAATTAATTTACCTTATCAGTAACGGAGAGAACATCACTCCTAACGCTCTCTTGGAATTAGAGGTACGAGGTCTTCAATAAGACCAAGGACTAAATCCTTGGTAAGGCGAAATGTTTTAACAAACTCCGTATCTGTCATTTTGAAAGCACAATATTTGCTGTTCCTCATATTATTTCGGCGTCGACGTTCTCTTCGCCGGTCTTCCCTTTCGGAAAGATCCAAAAGTAGCCAAGACAAGCTGATATTCATGTTTATGAAAAAACTTTCAACAGCCAACAACTGCAATTGACTAACTTCAGTTCAGCGACTTCTCAGACGTTCGATTTGACATTAAATCGTTTGATAACCGATTCTCAAAAGATAGCAGAATACCACTGACACAACGATTGAAGTCCGTCTAGCTGACGTGAATACGCTTTAGCGATGTTTGGATAGGATCGTTTCTCTAACGTGCCATTTAAATCACGTGAATACGAATCGTAGGTGAACGACAGATGTCGGTGCGATATCGCTCATGTAAAATTACGTGAATCGGGCCACACTGGTCACTCACACTATTACTAATCAACTTGTAAACTGGGCTTTAGTCTCTCAAATGATGTAAATGATTGATGTGTAACTAACATAATACACTTTGTTCCAGGTCAACTTTGAATAAGAATATGTTCCAGGTTAAATATGAAATAAGAATTAATAAAAATAATGATTAAAAAAACCACACATTTCTTCTCAATAACTATCTTTTATCTGTCTCAATTCCTACATGACTTATAGTTTATTTATTTATTTATTGCTCCAACAGGGTGAGCACCAATACAATTCCTTAATAACTAACATAGATATAACTATTTAATTGACACCCCAATTATGGGTGCAAATCGAGAGCAATCAATAAACGAACACAATCAAAGCTTACGTTTTAGCAAATTAATAACAATATAAAAAATATATATCAGAATTTAAAGTATTTTAAATATATTAAATTCGACCTAGGGAAAAAGAGCTCAACAAATAAATCATTGTTAATACATTTGTGACTAAATTGCAAAATACGACATATTACACATATAAGCGAAAGCTAGTACATAACAGGATGTGAGGACCATTTCCAGATGCCAAATGTTCTCTCTACAGCCCATCCACACGCTTGACAAACAATGGCAAACAGCCAACAGCAAACACGGACGTGTGGATGGGTGTTTGTCGTTGTTTGCCTGTTTGTTTTTGTGATGGGCAGTGTTCGGCATCGGTGTCGGTTTTTCTTGCCAGATCAAAGGATGTTTGGCAAACAGTTTGCGACGTATCCACACGTTTGGCAGCGTTCAGTACTGCGCGCGAGCTTGCGGGAGGCGGACGTATTTTCTTGCTACACTTTTTAGTTGGCGCGCAAAGCGTAAAAAATGTCTGATTGGTCAGCAACTACGATTCTGACATTTTTGGAGGCTTATCAAAATGAGCCATGTCTCTGGAATCCCAAAGATGCCGATCACAAACATCGGCAAAAGGTTAATGATGCATGGACTCGCCTCAGCATTATAATGAATAAAAGAGTCAAGGAATTGAAGACCAAAAAAGAAATACTGATGGCTACGTTCCGCAGACATTTGAAGAAAACAAAAGATTCTATTCGGTCCGGTGCAGGTAAGTTTAAATAATCAATAAATATTTGTCTAAACACCCCTGCTATGTTCCTTGCGAATAAATTTTATTTTAATTTTATTTTTTCAGGATCCGATGATGTTTATACACCGGTCTGGTTTGCTTATGACCTGATGGAGTCATTTTTAGGACCGGTATATACCTGCTCAAATAACGTAAATTCAGAGGAAGTAAGTAAAACGACTTTTTTTCATTATGGTTTATTCATTCTTAATTAAATTTAAACTATCATTTATATAAAGATTTAATCAGATAAAGTTTTGATTATCTATTTGCAAGAATGGTAGCACTCTAGAAGACGTGACGTCGATTTAGAAGCTGATATTTTTTTCTGTATAGAGCTCGACATGTAGAACGATGTACTAAAATATAACATGAAGCCTCATAATTTTCGAGAAAAAAAAATCTTAAAGTTACGAAAATAAATACGATTGGCTTAAGTGTCGTTTGACAGGCGGAAGGGGCTATAAGTGGTTAAATCTGGTAGAGGGTGGGGCCCCGATTATAATGTTACCACTCTTATTACAAGGTAATGGATATTTTATCAGAAATTTCCAAAAAATGTTTCTAACCTCAAAATAAAAAGCGTAATAAGTCTTCTGTCTGAGCCGCAAGAATATAGCTATACAGTCTGTATCAAAAAGGTGCAGTAAAACTTAAAAAGGTTAATTTAATATTTGAATGACCTTTTGGCACCTTTTTGTTACATCCTGTGACCTTAGTTATCCTTTTTATATTACTTACTACTTACTTAATGCTACTACTACTTACTTATCCTACTACTTACTAATTACCTATCCTTTCTATGTTGAGGGATAATTTTTAAATAATGTAGAATGCTAAGTAAATCTATTACAAAAATATAACGTAAATTCTTCCCTTATCTGTTTGGCATGCATAGGTGACCTACGGGGTACATTTGGCATGTTCTGAATTGCATTATATTCCTCTTCGTATTTTCGCCAAGATCCACGTGTTATTATTTCACCATTTCTGTCAATCGTATCAAACGTTCCTGGGGGGGTATATCTCTCTGGGGAGTTTTTTCGAAGGAAGTTATGTAGTAGTACACAGGTCATTGTTATTTCTGATACAGTAATGGGGTCTAAATAAATTGGACGACGGTAAATACGAAACACTGAAGCTAAAACTCCAAATGTGTTTTCGACTACTACCCGAGCTCTAGATAAACATTGATTGAATATTCTTTTTGGTGAACCGATGTTATGCTGTCCTGGGTAGGGTTTCATAACATGCATGCTCAATGCAAAAGCACCATCTCCTATGAAAACGTATGGAACGTTAACGTCCGATCCAGGAAGTGGGCATGGTATAGGAAAATCAATTTCATTTTTACAGATTTTTTTCCACAGTAATGAATTATTAAAGACGCCACCATCGCTAATCCTCCCTTGGCATCCTATGTCAACAAATATAAAGTTGTAGTGGGCATCAACTAATGGCAATAGAACGATGCTGAACGTTTTCTTATAATTTAAATATTCAGTTCCGCTATGAGGTGGACTTTCTATATTAATATGCTTGCCGTCTATGGAACCAAGACAGTGTGGAAATTTTCTTCTAAACCCTCTTTCTATATTCATCCAAGCATCAGCCGTTGATGGCATCTGAAAACAATCAAAATGAAGTAAATAGAAATTAATTATTTATTTCAGAGAGCATTGCCAGAAGAAAATGAAACTGCAGCTATAGAGGACGTAGAATTTGTTGAAAATAGAGATTTAGAACAGCCTCTCCCTACACCAAAACCAGTGCGCCGTCGTCCAGCTACCGAGACAGCGGAACGGCAAATGTCGTCTGCATTTGGACAGTTGACCAATATTTTAAGCAAAAGACAGAGGGAATATCCACCACCACCACCAAAAGAAGACGACGACTGCGAACTTTATGGAAAATTACTAGCGAAAAAACTGCGTGAACTTTCACCGGATGAGAGGAAACTATTTATGTATAATATAGACACATTGTTTATAAATAGAATTAAAGACAGGCTCTTTAAGCGACAAACCCCATCTCCCCAATCAGCCCCTTATCAGGCATATTCTGTGCCATTACCAAAAACTTCACTAATTCCAATACGACCATCAACTTCCCAAACATCATATTCCGAACCTTTGCCAAATAATTCACCATCGGCTCCATATCGACCGTCATCTTCCGAAACCTCGTATTCTGAACCTTTGCCAAATACTTTAGTTTTAGGTTCAAACCAGCTATCAACCGCCCAAACGTCACAGTATTTATCATTGGTAATCAATTCACCCCAACCATTCACTTCTCAAAATCACGTTTATTTCAACCAATCGGGCTCATCAAATTCTACTCCTACCATTCAAATAATATCCAATGAGTTGATTTCCCAAAGAACAGAAACAAACCGTGTAAATGAAGCTTTAATTAAAGCTTATGAAGACTTTGATCGTGAAAATTGAGATAGTTTAATCGGCTTAATTTTTCATGAATTAATTTTTCATTTCAAATTATTGATAATAAAAATAAAAATTTATAAAAAACAACTCACCTTTATTTCATTTCTTAGAACATCATTAATTGCTTTGCAGACTTCGGGTATAATTTTTGATATTGCTTGGGGAGACACTTTGAATAAATAGTGTAAACTTTTATAACTGTCACCACTTGCGATAAACCTTAGTGTAGATGCTAGACGATATTTCGCTGGTATAGCTTCCCTGAAGTCCGTATCTTGTTTCGAAATCAGAGGAGAAATTTTGTCTAGCAAATACTCAAAATCTGTGAAACTCATGCGGCAGAAGTTATGAAACTCCCCTGATGGTTCGTAAAGAAGCTCATTAATTTTTTTTTCTATAAATTGTCTGAAATAAAAATTTTTAAGTAAAATTAAATAACACGGCAAATTAAAGCCCAAATAATAGGTCTAAAGCAGTACCTTGTACGATTTCTATGTATTTTAATCATCCACCATCGTCTTTGCTTTCTTCTTTTTTTTCTTTTTTCTCTCTCTTGCTTTAATTTAAAATAAAAATATGTCAACCCGAAAATAATAGCTGCCACAAGCTCGTCGTCCGCCATGTTTGCCGATTCGCAATGTTATGAACGTTCGCCAAGCATGTGGATGGCTGTTTGTGTTGGGTGATTGTGGTTGGTGTTTGGGACTTTGTTTGCTGTTTGCGGTGTTTGTGACAAACAGCCAGCGTGTGGATCCGGCGTACAATATTACGGGTCTTAATTTGTGCTCCGTTATAGCGTTGGCGCATCTTCTGGGGTAGGTCTGACAGGAGTTAACATAAATGTTAAAGAAGGATAACCATTGTCACCCACTAGTCTGCCAGTTAAAATGTTTTGCCTGTATTTCATGTGCACAGAAGACATTTAAAAAATTCTTGAATCGTGCATGCTGCCTATCCAGATGGATACAATATCCAAAAATGTCATTCTTGGGCCCACGATTGCCTGTAAATTAATTAGTTTTTAGTCGGTTATCCATTCATTAAGTTATAATGATACCTACATGTTACCCACATAAACAAGAACTTACTTGAACATTAATGGAAAAGTAAGATTTCCTGTTAGGATACACCTCATGATGTTGGCATTTAGGAGTGGACATTATTTTTACGTGGGTGCAATCGATAGCACCATCTATCCCTGGTAGACCAGGCCAGCCTCCATGCCTTCCCATTTCTTGGAACATTTCCCTGTTTGCCATGGCTTCAGCTCCTTGAGGAAACTTGATATATTGCCGGATGAGTTTGGCTAGCAGTTCAGACACTTTGTTAATGATATTCGACGCGGTTGGTTGTGATACCATTAGCAAGTCGCTGCACACCGTCTAGAAATAACAAATAGTATATTGGCTAAATATTTATTTCACATTAACATTGTCATGATTATAAAATGATTCTTTAGGTACCTATTTACCTGAAATGAGGCCGTGGCATAAAATCTCAACGTCAGTAGTACAGCTATTTCAGGAGCAATCGGTAGGCCTCTATTATCTTGTTTTTGCAGATTGTTTTGTATGAGAGACACAATAAAGAACACAGATTCTTGATGAAACCTGTACTAAACGAATCCACCTAGGCCATAAAATATCGTTATAATATTCGATATCACCAATAACTTCGTTTATTGACATGTTTTCGCTTCAAAATAATTATTTTTATGTGTTAAAACAGCTACTCAAGTCGTGGTCGAACCGCACTTGACTTTGGGAACTCCAAATACGCACTTGAGGTGCGTCTTAAGCGCCGAGTTTGATTTATTAATATGAACGTTTTTTGACTCTCAGCTGAGATTGATTTTGAGTTTAGTGACTCAAGTCCAATTTATTAATAAGAACAGAGACTTGAGCACGATCTTGAGGTCACGCTCGAAGCTGAGATTCGTTTATTAATACGGGCCTAAGTCACGTTTCTGTTGCGCTTCCGCCTCGTGCCTCGAGTGCCGTGTGCAATGTTTATGGGACTATGCTTATGCGGCGGTTCGCTAGGGTTAGCTATGCGTAACAAGCTTACACTCAGCTATGTTTTACGTAAGCAAAGCCTAAGTACGCTCTATAGATAGAGCCTTACGGCCGTTCCCAATATACTATTTACAGATAGAGATAAATTACTACCTTCTACTGTCAATAATCTGAAGCTATCCCAAAATACCCGATGGGTGAATTGCAATTTCCATACAAACTTCAATCGCTGGTAAGCTATACGTCCTCCCATTGACAGACAGCGTGTACAGATAAGTAACCGTCGATAAGTTTATTGGGACAGAAATGTCAACGATAGCTACGATTTTTATCTCAAGTAGGCCACAACCGGAGATAGACTGAATATTGGGAACGGCCGTTAGTCTACTTCTGTCTTCTTTCGCAAACCATTCTGTTATTATTTTGGTTTACTTGACGTTCTTTTCTCTCAACATACATCCAAGCGCCATTTTAAATATTCTACATAGTTAGTAACTATTAAATATTCTATTGGTTTTGCTGTAGCGTAACAAACAGCGTTTCATTATGACCCTATATTTATTATTCGATGGTTTTATATGTTTTTTCATCAATCGTAACATTTAACCTGATTTCAATATGTCACTTGACCCCAATGTCCAATAAACGATGATTCCATCGCAGCTGATTGAATTTAATTATGCCTATGAATTAAATTCATTTAATTACCACTTGAATGGTATTCTCTGATATTAAGATAAAATATTATTGTGAAAAAGTGTCAAGTTTAGCGAGACGTTCACCGCTCACTTGCAAATCACAGAATTCTGAACGACATCGCAATAACTAGCACTCGTCATTTTGTGACACAAGATGATATTGTTATTATACTCTTTATTACAATGTCATCTTATTTTATATTTGTAGAAAATAAATATATATGACGAGGAAAGAACCTCTGTATTGTTTTTAAAAGGTGTGACGTCATTACTGTTGACATCACAATAATTGCTATCTTGCTGAAGATCACTCATTGGTTCTTCTAAAGAAAACTACACGACTAGGTATTTTATTACTTTCGTTTATTCAACGGGCAGCGTTACGACGTCCCAGAGAGGTCCGTACCGTACGACAGCCCGAGCACGACTGACTTCAGTGTCTCTGGTGGGTCTTCCGCGTAGGTCCTTACGGGCCTCGGGGTAACTGTTCGGGGCGATGGCCCCTTTCAGTAGTATAAACGCCGCCTGCAACTACAGACGGGGCACTGGGTGGGACCGGTTGGTCCGTGGTGTCATGTCCGGTGCATCTTGCTACAGTGCGATCAAGCCCGCGTAGTGTCGCGAGCGATCTGCGGACTGCAGCCGGTTTGTAGGTCCGTGGTTAGCTTGCGCCCGCGGCTCAGCGAGGTCGAGCCCGCCGGTAGTGTACCAGTGAGCGCCCATCAGCCAGCGGCGAGGAAGCAGTCGTGTCCTAGGAGACTAGGTCACGTGGTAGTTCTCTTCTGTCCGGCGGTCGTCGATGGTATGGCGCGATGCCACGCAAATGCTGGGATCGCGCTCCATCGGCGCAGTGTCAATCGTGCGGGCTGTATTTATAGGACCCGGCGCACGTGCTCGTGTTTTACATTCATGTTGTTTTTACAATATTTTCACATCACAATGTAATTTATGAACTAATTTTAACTAAAATTTGTTAAACTAAATTATTCTCGTTTTTATAATAGGTGTGCTGTAGTATTTGAGCCGATATATGGGTACCACAACGGCGCCTATTTCTACCGTGAAGCAGCAATGTGGAAACATTACTGTGTTTCGGTCTGAAAGGTGCCGTAGCTAGTGAAATTATTGGGCAAATGAGACTTAAGATCTTATGTCTCAAGGTGACGAGCGCAATTGTAGTGCCGCTCAGAATTTCTGGGTTTTTCAAGAATCCTGAGCGGCACTGCATTGTAATGGGTAGGGCATATCAATTACCATCAGCTGAACGTCATGCTCGTCCCTTATTTTCATAAAAAAAAGAATATAAATATAAAAGTTAGATTTTTTTAAATTAAATAGGTACAAGGAGGAAATAACACTGGAAAACAAAAGGAAAGAGAAAATAAACACTAAAATTCTCTGCTGTATCGATTTTCGGATACTCTGCCTCGCCGACTCTATTATTATTATTCTAAGCTCTTGCTAGCAACGTTTTTAAGAGAGAATTTCAGGTAGGCCAGTTTTTAGATATTCTATCTCTCTCACTCTTCCGGACGTCATATGGACTATCTGGCTGGCGGTAGTGGTTGCGTTCATCAGTGCGCATCCTACCTGCACAGGTAAATTATCGATTTTTTAAATCATTTCAAGAAGTTTTTTTTTTATTATTTTTATTGAACTTTTTTTATTTTTTTATTGAATATTATAAAAAAAATTCAGCCATACTGAATTTTTTTGAATTTTTTTTTTAATTCGGAATTAGCCTCTGGAACAGTTAAAACAGCAATAAAAATGTCTGGCAATATTGGATTTACGTTGTGGAAAGTTCACTAAAAATAATAAAAAAAAACTTCTTAAAATGATTTAAAGTAAAAGTAAAAAACTTCTTTAAATATTTTAATAGTAGTATTAGTATTAGTTTATTTTAAAACATCTAAACATTTTATTATCGACTATTTTGTATTGAATTTTATGTATATATTATTATTAGGAATTATTTACTATATGTCGAGCGCACTGTATCTCCAAAGTTAAACGGGCACCGCTAAAATCAGTGCTGTGTCATAGCCACGGCCGTGTCACAGATAATCCTGAGTCGATGACCCATTTCCTGCACTGCACAGGAACTCTCTAATATTAAATCTATTACTATTTAAATACGTTCTTTTTTGGTTTTGTTTTGTACATTTTCTTCTTTCTTCAATCTTTTTATATTAAGTGTATCCTGTGAGTGTTTTGTGAAATAAATGTTTTTCTTTCTTATTATCAGGCAGGGTTTTGCTAACATCTACTGCAGTATTTGACAACGAAGTTGAACTAGATGTGCTGGGAAGATCTACTGTTGAAGAGAAATTAATTTCATATAAATTACGGTATTTTGCCATTAAAGCTGTAAAACTGCTGTAACAATTTCTGTGATATCCATCAGTGTCATTAACTTGCTCCGGTAACTGTACACTATCATATTTCAGTTTAAAATTTACACGTATTTGTAGAACTTCTTTACACTTTTTTAACTTATCTTCTACAAAAGTTATTATTTTTCCATTTCGGCTTTTGCAAAAATACATTTTAATTTTTCATTAGCCATTGTTACACAATTTTGTTAAAAACATTCAAAATAACAACAACGAATACACCAATGTGACTAAATTGACGCCATTTTGACTACAAACAGCTGTTGTCGTCTATCGCGCTTGCGCAGCTAATACGTGATTGTCCGTATTCTTCCAACATGCCCAATAACTTTTCAATTTTAAATCGGTCTGGCTGAAGGTTTTACAACCGAATTATTGTTTGGCTTATTAAATTTAGGTTTTTAGATACTTAAATAATATTATAAAAAAAATTCAGCCATACTGAATATATATATATATATATATATTCAGTATGGCTATATATAATACTAATACTGGAGAATATACATCTCAGAGTTCACATACAGAAGTTAATATCCAAGAATTTGACACTTCTAATGCAATTATTGAGCCTGAAAATGTGGTAAATATAGAAACAAATTCAGGTGTCAAACGAGTTTTTTTTTGTGGAAAAGATCGCATGCAATGAAAAGGTAAACAACAAACTTTACATTCCTCAAATGATGCTAAAATTTATATAAAAATAGCAGAGTGGATGACAAAAATAAGTAATCAAGAGTTGTTAGACGAAATAAAAAAAATTACAGTCAAAAAGTGAAATTGTTTCATATCATCATTAGTGTGAATTTCCCAATTTTAAATGATTTCAATAAAGTTATTGTTGATAATCCACAAACTCCCTGGCATGACAATCGAACTGTCCACCAGTGCATTTTCAATCAAATTGTATCATTAATAGAGGTGGAAGTTATCAACAATAAAAATTGTTTGCTGTTATCTTCTCTTTGTGAGACATACAATAATGAATTGAAGCTTCAATCTGAGTCAGATGTAAAGGCGAATGGCAGGTTTCAGTGGAAGTCTCGTACACCAAAAAAAAGTCGTGTTGAAACATGAAATATTTACATTTTATAGATCATTGTATAAGAATATATGGTTTTAATTTTCTTTTTTTTATTGAGTTGGGAGTCATAAGTTAAGTTTGATTTTTAAGAAGTTTTGTGGTTATGTTACGACCCCGTTTGCATGACTGTTAGAGATCAATACCTACACAAATAATTGAAACAAAATCATTCTAATATACACACGTACATACATATGTATAAATAAACGGTCAGATAAAAAAGCAACAAACATAATTGAACAAAAATATATATATACGCGTCGAATTGAGAAGCTTCCTTGTGCGGTGTTTCCGGGACGATACGACATGGGTACCTTCAAAAAGAGAATGTGGGCGGCGGTGATCACTTAACACCAGGTGACCCGTACGCTCGTTTGTCCTCCTATTCCATAAAAAAAAACCTATTTTGAAGTCTGTTAAATGTTACCTACTGCTCAATTAGCAACAGCGGTTTTCTTCGTGTAAAACCACAATTTTCTCATGTTCTAGGATACTTTAGAACTCCCACCAGGCAGTCTACTACTACTACATAATATACTACTTGCATATTTTGAATAACAAAAACAACTTTTCATTAAATGGTCTTTATTGAGACATATCTTGTCTACATGTAGTATAGAAACGTATGGATAGTGGCGCCTTTTCAATCAACTACACTCTTAAAATAACGTCATCCAAGAAGTTAGCTGGTTGCGTCACTCCCTCATGGCGAGCATAGCCCAGGTGATACTCATCACATGATGATACGCAACACCCCACAGTTCCCAGCCCTACAATGCAGTTGCAATAATAACTTATTATTGCTTCTCTGCCACGATTACCTACTTCAGTTACAATAAAAACAAAGTATGTTTTTCCTGAAGAGTGGCGAGACTTTATTTTTGCCCCGAAGCAGCATTGGATTTATTCCCTGCAATCCAGGTCACGACTCACTTCTAATGTGTAAATACTGTGAAACCTGAAATGTTCACCGACATATGAACGCGCCTGCTTTATTTGATAGGTGCCACAAGCAAAAATAATCATGTCGGCCATAGTTTCAAGCAAATAATTGGAACTCTTCTGAGTGTATAAGTATATCTGCAACAATTTATTTTTGCTGCCACTTGCTCTCTGCCACACGCACGATTGGCATTTTTGCTGCAATAGTTCAGATTCGACTGCACAATCACAGCACAAAATAAGACGTATTAACATAACACAGCATCCTTTCGCAAACTCTACAGTTTTTTGAACGAAGGAGCACAAACTCAACTCAACGTCGTTGGGAAAAGATGTAGTAATAAGCCAATGTTTAAAAAAAAACACAGTACACGACATAAAACAGCTAGTAAATCAATTATATTTAAAAGTATAGATAGGTTACCTAGACAACATTCGGTGTTTATAAATGATACACTAACGCACACATGAATAATATAACATTGCAATAGCACACTACATTACGATTACACGTCTAAAAAGGATACAGTCCTAAAATTCGTGTGACGTACTTTATGGATGGCCCCTTATATCACATATTTAGACTTAATTTAGCAGTAATTTATTAAAGTCATTGTTAAAATTAGCACAGTTATTCTCTGTCTAGTAGCGACCTAATACAGTCCATTAACAAATAAGTAAAGCGTACATTATCTGACAAATTTAACCCAAAAATGACCATAAAATTGCACCCAATCGGGGCCTCTTGTTGTTTAGTACAAAAATAGATTTTTGTCTTTCTTTACATTTTATAAATGATACTAGCTTGGAAATAACCAACTGGTACGATTTTGTGCCCATCTTAAAAAAATAATTTCAATGAACTCTTATTTAACGACACATATGGGAACAATTTTTCCCATAAACTTTCTGGAAATAATTGAAATACCCGAACCGGATTTTCGGAGTGACTTTTTAAACGGTACACAGTACAAACACGAATGGTACCACCACTTTCCTCGCAATAGACACTGCCGCTGTTGGTCCCTTGCCACCCTGAGGGTACCACAGCAGGTCCACTTCTCGCTTTGAACCGGCTACCATAATTCCTTGTTGAACCCACGCCACCACCATGTGGCGTCCTCGTCGATTTTGTCGCAGCGCCATCGCTGCCGCGCCGACCTCGACCATAATATATAGGTTCTTCTTTTTTAATACGGGCCTCTTCACTAGTACTGCTTTAGCCTACTTAACGCATACTGATTATTGAGCCACTTCCAGCGCTTTGTTGATGTCGAGGGTGGTCGCATCTTGGTCGATTAGTTTGTTCTTGTCGGGACCATCCGGCAGTCCAAGTACGAACCCGTCCCTCAGCACTCTTTCTAAGGAAGCACCGAAGTCGCAATAAGCCGCGAGCCCCCGAAGCCGTGCGAACCATTCCTCCAAACTCTCGTCGAATCCTCTTGTAGCCCCGTAGAACCTCGCCACCTCAGCGAAGGTTGACGGTTTAAAATAGCGGTCTAAGCACAATCACATCAAAGCTATGAGTTTCAATATCTCTGGGGTGCACAAGATTCCTAGCTAATTTGTGGGTATCATCCGACAAGTAAGACAACAATATACTACTTTAATTCTCGCTAATAGAATTTACTTTGAAAAAATTTTTGATTCGATTTGAAAAAATATGCCAATCATTTTCTTTAAGCCCCGTTTTTAACTACGGGATAAATTGTCTCGGAACATGTCCCGCGACACTGTTTCTACGTGTCGCCGCGACGCGGACGACGTCGTACTGTTCCGCGACTACGCATGAGTTAAGAGTGACAGCAAGCCTAGCCAAATTAGCTTTAGGTGCAATTCCACCTCAGCACTTTAATTGGAACGAGTGTTCACTTTATTGCCTTGATCACACGTACCGAGTACGGGCGAGACAGTGCTCTCGGTCGAGTACTCGGCACGTATAAACATAGCGCCGAGTGCACGGCCGAGCGCTCGGCCGAACAAAGTGGCGAGACAACAGCTCGGCTGCCGTTCTACCTACTAGACCGAGTTACCACCCTCCCGCTTCCCCGCACTGTCTCGCTCACTCACTCGGCAGGTTTGAACGTGGGATATCAAATGGGACGTCGAAACAACTATTAAATTTACACAGTTATATAAACTAAATCCGTGTCTATGGAACTTTAAATCACCTGAATACAAGATAAAGCAAAAACGGGATATAATTCCATAGTTAAGGCGAGGTTTTCCCAATACTTTAGGTAAAAATTGCGCGAACGTTAGATTCGATAGGTACGCATGGACACGGGCGTCGGGCATGGCTGAGAACGAACCGACCGATGCGGGTCAACGACCGCCGAACCAGAAGGACCGCGTAATATTTTTTAAAACTTACAGTTGCGCTAGAGTACGGAATAACTGTGATAATATTTTTTATGCATTTTTGAAGTAAATCTTTTTTATCGACGTATGAGAGAAATGTTATATTACGCGCATAATTATGATTTCAACATTATGGATATCGTATCCGAGATTCTCGAAGGTGCAGAGAACTAATTTGGGATCATTTTTGAAATCCAAGATGGCCGCCGCGCAAAATTATGATTTCAACAATATGGGTATCGTATCCGAGGTTCTCGAGGGTGCAGAGAACGATTGTGTGATCATATTTTAAATCCAAGATGGCCGCCACACAAAATTATGATTTCAGCAATATGGATATCGAGTCCGAGGTTCTCGAGGGTGCAGAGAACGATTCTGTGATCTTTTTTGAAATCCAAGATGGACGCCGCACAAAATTATGATTTCAACAATATGGATATCGTGTCCGAGGTTCTCGAGAACGATTTTGTGATCAAAAATGATTCCAAATATTGCTGAAATCATAATTATGTGCGGCGGTCATCTTGGATTTATCTAACTTCCCTAAAGTACATATATACAAAAATCCCGCGTGGTATAATATTCAAAATAATATTACGTAAATTTTATTTTAGTACTTTCCGACTTACATTTACCTATATATTTCAACAAATACGCTGTCGCATCATCATTATTTTTTTACTATGATTCCCGCTTTGTACTTCCTTGCTAAAATCTTACGTAATGTGAGCCTGAGAGACACGAACACAGTACCTTCCTTGACAGTGGTCACGGTCGTACTGCTGGCTTGAGCGAGCATGCAACCAAGGCGTCGCGTTTGGTTTATTACGAAAAAAATTAATATAAAATAATTCATAAAGCGTATTGATAAATCCCACAGTGAAAACTTATAAATACTAATAAACTATCGAATAAAATAAGTTTTGTGTTTATTGCTATCATAGTTTTATGATAATATAAACAATTCAAATAAAAAAAAAAAAATTTCAAAAAATAAATCTATCGATATTTTTTTTCGTAATCGTGTTTTCGAAACAGCGATAATTTAGATAAAGAAATGAGGATAAACATGTCAAAAAATTGGAACCTTAGTATTTGTAGAAGTATTTTAAGTAGATTTTTAAAAATGTTACTTTTTAGGACAATAGCGCCTTAATGGACTGATTATAACGGGATTCGGTACACTAGAAGTTAAAAACAAAATAAACAAGAAAACGAAAAAATTCAAGAATCGAAGAAATCCGGAGCGGGTCTCAGTAATGTGTACACTGCAAATATTAAATGGCTGAAAGAGATGGAAGAGGTGTTTTCAAAAGATTTAAACAAAAATTTTTTTGATAACGTAAGTATTTTTTATTGTTACTTTTTATGTTATAATGTAGATAAGGGAGATTGGGGACACTTGACTCCATATTTTTATTTTTATCGCTAATTTATTATATTTTTTACCGTCGTTGACTGTATTATACTTCCCGGTTTATAATTTCAATATTTATCAAACATTCGGAAGAGGCCAAGTTATTATTATATTTCCGGTCATAAATTAATAAATAATCAACTCTTCCTGATATAATATCAGGGAGAGTAGTTTTCGGCCGAATTACCACGAAAAAATACCAGTTCACCGTACATTTGGGAGATTTCTACTGTTATTACCGATTAAAATATCTATAACATCGTTAAAATATGTCGCCTAGAGATGAAGTGTCCCTAGTTTTCCCTATTTCTTAAATAAAATTATGAAATCATTCATCAAATAGGACAAACAGGGCAGCAACACCACGGCACCCCGCTCCACGCTTAATGTGGACTTTTGTAACATCCGGGGAATTCACTCCAACTTAAACGCCGTCCACCACCACCTTGAGACGGCGCAGCCGGCCTTGTGTTTCCTTACGAAGACGCAGATATATTCGACCTAGCGATACGTCATATTTAACGTACCCCGGGTACAAAATTGAGCATAATTTCATGCCTCATGCCGGGGTATGTGTGTACGTTAGGGAGGATATCTGCTGTCGCCGTCTCGGCAATTTTGAGGGTAGGGGCCTGTCTACTCTCTGGCTCCGCGTAGATTTAGAGGACCGCGTCCGCATCTATGCGTGTGTCTACAGGTCCCATAGTGGTAACGCAGAAACGGATCACCTCATGGGCTGCGTTCAAGCGGCATTTGATGACGTGCTTGCTCAGATCCCCTCCGCTGAAATCGTAGTCTTGGGTGATTTCAACGGGCACAATGCCGTATGGCTTGGATCACGTACCACAGACTACGCAGGGCGATCTGTGCATAATTTTGCATTGGCGTATGGTCTGTCCCAATTGGTTGAGTCGCCGACGCGGCTCCCGGATGTGGATAGCCACATGCCGTCCTTATTAGATCTTCTGCTGACTACACATCCCGATGGTTACCAGGTCTCTGTCGACGCCCCTCTCGGAACGTCCGACCATTGCGTGGTCAGGAGTGTAGTGCCTATCCGACGCCAACGTCGCAGACCGCCAGCGACCCGCCGCGTTTGGCACTACAAGTCAGCAGATTGGGATAGGATGCGTTCCTTTTTTGCATCCTACCCTTGGGGAAGGGTTTGTTTCCCTTCGGATGATCCTAGTGCCTGCGCCGTTGCAGTAGCCGATGTGA
This sequence comes from Leptidea sinapis, assembly GCF_905404315.1. Classification (NCBI taxonomy): domain Eukaryota; kingdom Metazoa; phylum Arthropoda; class Insecta; order Lepidoptera; family Pieridae; genus Leptidea; species Leptidea sinapis. The sequence goes on along the minus strand of NC_066293.1, from coordinate 5,641,622 downwards.
TACTGCAGGGCATGGATATTTTTATACCAAGCTCTGTAGTACCGATCGGTGGCAGATCACAGCCCTGGTTCGATGCGTCAGTTAAAGCAGCATCTGACTGCAAAAAACAGGCGTATCGAACTTGGGTTGCGGCGCTGGGCTCAAAGGATCCGAACTGCAAAGTTCTGAAGAGGAAATATAACCGTGCCTCCAGATTTTTTAAGCGGCAAATCACCCGTGCGAAATCGAAGCACGTCGTCAAAATTGGCGAGCAGCTTTCCAGTCTCCTACCGGAACACGCAAGTTCTGGCCGTTGTCGAAAGCTGCACTTGGTAACTTCAACCAGCCGTCCATGCCGCCGTTGCACATGAGGAATGACACCCTGGCCCATACTGCAAAAGAGAAAGCCGATCTCCTGTGCACTCTTTTTGCCTCCAACTCGACTCTTGACGACAACGGAAAAACACCGCCGACCATCCCGCGGTGTCAGAGCTCCATGCCTGAAGTACAGTTCCGACAGAAAACTGTTAGGCGAGCTCTGTTTTCGTTGGACGTCAGGAAGTCGAGCGGGCCGGATGGCATTTCTCCAATCGTGCTTAGAACGTGTGCCCCTGAGTTGACGGCGGTGCTAACGCGTTTATTCCGGCACTCTTATTCAAAAGGCGTAGTCCCTGATTCATGGAAGTCAGCCCTTGTCCATCCGATCCCAAAAAAAGGAGACAGTTCGGATCCGGCAAACTACAGGCCTATTGCTATTACTTCCCTACTCTCCAAAATCATGGAGAGCATAATTAACCGCCAGCTCTTGGTATACCTTGAGGGTCACCAGTTGATCAACGACCGGCAGTACGGCTTTCGCCATGGTCGGTCGACTGGCGATCTTCTGGTATACCTAACACATAGATGGGCGGCGGCTATTGAAACCAAGGGGGAAGGCCTGGCAGTTGGTCTGGATATAGCGAAGGCCTTTGATCGTGTATGGCACAAGGCGCTCCTCGCAAAACTTCCATCATTTGGGTTTCCCGAGAGCTTATGCAAGTGGACATCCAGCTTCCTCACTGGGCGCAGCATACAGGTCGTTATCGACGGTTATTGCTCGAATCCCAAGCCCGTGAACGCTGGAGTGCCCCAAGGCTGTGTGCTATCTCCCACGCTGTTTCTTCTGCATATCAATGATATGTTGGACACCGCCAACATGCATTGCTATGCAGACGACAGCACTGGTGATGCCGTATACACGGGCCATGCAGGTCTCTCTCGGGAAAACGTCGACCAGTGCCGGGAGAAACTTGTGTCTTCTATCGAGTCCTCTCTCGAGAAGGTCGCGGAATGGGGTAAGTTGAACCTTGTCCAATTTAACCCCCAGAAGACTCAAGTTTGCGCGTTTACCACTAAAAAAACCCCATTTGCCGTATCACCGCTCTTCGAGAACACTTCCCTTAAAGCCTCGCCTAGTATCGGAATATTGGGTCTCGAAATCTCGAGCAATTGCCAATTCCGTGGCCATCTGGAGGGCAAAGCCAAACTGGCTTCAAAGAAACTGGGCGTCATAAATAGAGCACGGCAATACTTCAAGCCGGCCCACATTCTAGCGCTCTACAAAGCGCAGGTCCGGCCTCACATGGAATATTGCTGTCATCTCTGGTCTGGTCGCACCCCAGTATCAGCTCGATCCATTTGACCGCGTGCAACGCAGAGCAGCTCGAATTGTCGGGGACCCAGTACTCTGTGAACGGCTGGATCACTTGGCGTTGCGTAGAGACGTCGCTTCATTGTGTGTCTTCTACCGCATTTATCACGGGGAGTGTTCCGAAGAGCTGTTCAACCTGATTCCTGCCGCCGAATTTCACCTTCGCACGACACGCCACAAGTTACGATATCATCCCCACCATCTGGATGTGTGGCGGTCCTCCACAGTGCGGTTTTCAAGGAGCTTTCTTCCTCGTACCACGAAGCTGTGGAATGAGCTTCCTTGTGCGGTGTTTCCGGGACGATACGACATGGGTACCTTCAAGAAAAGCGTGTACACCTTCCTGGCCGGCAACGCTCTTGTGATTCCTCTGGTGTTGCAGGAGAGTGTGGGCGGCGGTGATCACTTAACACCAGATGACCCGTACGCTCGTTTGTCCTCCTATTCCATAAAAAAAAAAAAAAAAACTGTTTTGCCACGATACGGCACCTGCCCCACTGAAGAACTCTGCATATTTATCTCGAAGCTCCCTTGCTGTACGTGCTGCATTGTTGGTGCTATGATCAGTGATAGTTGGCAAAGTAGCTATAAGTTCTCGCCTCCAACTCTCCTCAGAAACGGATCCTGAATCTATATCTTCTTCATCAACACAACCCCTTGGAAAGTAATGGCCGGGACTTGTGAGACGTAACCAATTGTGCAGCGCACATGAGGCACGAATAATTTTATCTTATTTGTGGTTTCGTCATTAGTTGGTATGGGTTTTTGAAAAATTCTAAACCTGCTTGCCAGAATACCAAATGCATTTTCGACGATTCTCTGTGCTCTAGAGACAACGGCGCCTATTTCTGCCGTGAAGCAGTAATGTGTAAGCATTACTGTGTTTCGGTCTGAAGGGCGCCGTAGCTAGTGAAATTACTGGGCAAATGAGACTTAACATCTTATGTCTCAAGGTGACGAGCGCAGTTGTAGTGCCGCTCAGAAGTTTTGGGGTTTTTCAAGACTCCTGAGCAGCACTGCTTTGTAATGTAATGGGCAGGCCGTATCAATTACCATCAGTTGAACGTCCAGCTCGTCTCGTCCCTTATTTTCATAAAAAAAAAGAGACTCTATAATTGAATATTTTTTGTTTCGTTGAAAGATTTGTGCCACTGTATGGTTTTAATAAATATGATTTTAGTGGAAACGCATCATCTCCAACTAAAAATCCTCCTTTTGGAAGCAAATTATTCTCAAGATCACTACGTAATTTGCTGTTTTTTAATATCCCCCCATCCGAATTTCTTCCATTAGCCCTAATATTAACATATCGAAAACAATAGTCATGATCCACCACAGCCATCAAAACCACACTGTTGGAACCCTTGTAATTAAAATATTAACTTCCACAATTCGGTGGTGCTTGAATTATCACATGCTTCCCGTCTATAGCGCCGTGGAAACCAGGGAAATTCCACCTTGTTCTGAAGCCTAATTCTATTTCTTTCCATTCTTCATTGTTCTGCGGTACCTGAAACAATAATTAATTTTCATTTCATTTCACAGATTCCTGGTCTTACTAATGAAGACACAGCTTCTCAGGACAGTAGCTCTGCTACATCTTCGCATCCAAACATCAACCAGGAAGTATTAGCTAATACAAGCAACGACCAGCAAGCACCACTTACTGTAACTACGACTGCCACTGGAAATACTGCGAGAGCTAAAAAGAGAACTAAAGAAATTTTTCAAGCTGTTTCTGATCTCAAAAAGTTAAATGATGGGATAAATTCTGAGAGTGAAACCGTATTTGATGTGTTTGGAAGGAGTGTTGCGTTACAACTTAAGAATTTATCGGCAGAGAATGCTCTAATAGCACAAAGTAGAATCCAGAATATTCTGACAGAATTTGGGATAAAAGAACTTAGACAAAGAACTACTTCGTCTTTTTCTAATCACAGCTACCAAACACCGTCTTCTGTATATTCAGACACGACTAATGACTATTATCAGTTTGATGAAACTTATGTGGATTCTCCGCCACAACTACCAACACCAGCTCCCTCTACATCGCAAACAATCTTTGCTGCAACATCTACTCCAGTGCCTAATGTCAACGCTACGCCAGATTCTATAAGCACTAATGACATCGTAGCAGCTGCGATGTTTGCAGCTATGGAAACAGATGGAAGACAACAAGTTTGATTTTTATTTTTGTCTTTTTTGTACCCTTTGTTTGAAATTAATAAAAAAGTAATAAATTCACCCAAGTTTTATTTTTAGTATGTAAGAAAAAAGTACGTACCTTTAAATAATTTTCCAAATAAGTAAATATTGCATCCATGACTTCCGGTATGAGTGATGATACTGCAGCCCGAGATACTCTGTAAAAAGCCTGCAAATAACGGTAGCTCGCGCCAGGTACCAAATAGCATAACGCTATTTGTAGTTTAGTCTTTGCAGTTATAGCTTCTCTCATGACTGTATCAATGGAGTAATATTTCCTAACAATGTGTCAAAATGTTGTACATCCATTCTTAAAAGCATTCTAAATTCATCAAGATCTTCTACCTCTAATTCATTAAAAACAGTGTTTGTGGCGCCAAAACTAGATTTTCTCAACATCCATGGCCTTGTCCAAATGCGGCGTTGCTCCTTTTCCAGCAGTTTATTTAATTCATCTACTAATAGTGGAATAAGTAACTTTGTATATTTTCTAATTATCTTTTTACGATCCATCATATCCGAATTTTAGTCTCAATAGAACTGAACTAACTGTGCTTATTTTAAAACGTGTGTGAACAGCTACTCGCTTACTACACTGTCTCGGCCGAGAAACATTTTACTGTCTCGCCGGTTTGCTCGGTACGTGTGATCAAGGCATTAATTAGAGTGGGGAATATTAATTCAACATTTCGGAAACGCTAGGTCTGAGGATAGTTTAGCTAATGAATTAGAAACAATAAAAATTAATAAAAATAAGAGTTATTTAGAATTCTGCCATAGAATTCAGCACTTACGGAGTATATTAATTCAAAGATAAATGAACAAATAGAAAATGCTAACTTGAGGCAACGAAAACAAGCTAGTAGTATATACTAGTAGTATATATGCTAGTAGTAGATATGTAGTCGCAAATAAAACGTCCGTTCTTTACACACTTCGTTTAATGACTGGTAGCAAAGAGCATAAACTAATCGTATCAGACCACAATCCGGTTCAAATACTACATTCCTCCAGCACCACTTGTTGAACATCTGTTAACAATGAAATATATGTACAAACAATATATAACTACATAACTATAAATAGGTTCTCAACTTAAAGAATAACTTAAATCATAAATTTATTATAATAAACAGATCCTAAATTTATTACTAAAAGAATATTTTATAATCCACGGGTTTTCTCTGTCGTCGAGAAACCGGTGGTGATGAGACATAGGCAGGTACCGGGTCTCCGTTCCGGTACCGCTCGGCCGCACCGCCTTCGTCTTGCCGCGCTGCCTCAGTGGCCTTCGACCCCTGCTCCTCCTCATCTCCAGTGACCGTGCCGTTTGCAGGTTGGGACGCAACTTGTGGACGTGCCGTGTTCTCGATACTACCACTATACGCTCCCTCGCCAGGGCTTAACTGAGTTGGAGGTGGGCTCGAAGGCGGCTGGTGACCGACATTTGATAAACAATCATTTTTATTTGAGAAATCAGGTAAACAAACGGTACCAGTATATTTACGAATTTGATCGACATGCCTTTTACAAACTAAATTTTCATCGTTAATTAATATTTCAAACATCCTACTACCTAATTTCTTTTTCACTAATCCCAAATTCCAAAAACATTTTCTTTGGCTATAACATTTTACCCATACAACCTCTCCAATTTCAAATACTCTACACGGTTTGTTATTTTCATTAGTGATATTATCAATTTCTTTATTTTGTATTCTAGGCCGTATTAAGTCCAATCGTGTTTTTATATCACGACCGAACATTAGTTTAGCCGGTGACTCACCTGTTGTGCAATGGACAGCGCTGCGATAGCAAAATAAATATTCTAATAAACTGTACTTCGATTCCGATTTGAGTTTGTTTTCGTACAAGATCTTTTTGATTATATTTTTACAAGTTTTCACCGAGTTTTCTGCCTGTCCATTACTACAAGGATGATAAATTGGGGATGTCATGTATTTAATACCGTTGTGATTACAAAATTGATTAAACTCTAACGAATTTATTTTAGCGTCGTTGTCTGCAACAATTAAATCTGGTAGTCCAAATCTAGAAAATAAATACTTAAGTTTAAGGATCAGCTGCTGCGTAGAAGTACCTTTATCCATTAACAGGCATTCGAGCCACTTACTGTAAGCATCGACGACCACGAGATATACCTGTTGGTCTACCGACAGGTAGTCGATGTGGAGGCGCTGCCAGGGCGCCGAGCCTCGCTGCCAGGCGGCGGGCGGGGCGCGGGGCGGCGCCGCTCGCACGTGTGCGCTCGCCAGGCACGAACCTACGTACCTCTCTATGTCCGCGTCAATACTCGGCCACCACAACTTAGCCCTCGCTAGTGATTTCGTTTTTGTTATACCTAAATGCCCATTATGAAGTTCCTTTAACATCCTTTCTTGGTATATTGTAGGTATAACAATCCTGTGACCTCTTAAAATACAATGTCCCTCAAATTGTAAGTCAGTTTTGCAATTAAAATATGGACGAATTTTATCACATTGTATTTTCCGCGGCCACCCTCTTTTCATATATCGACTTACTACTTGTAACGTTTTGTCGTGTAATGTAGCATTTTCGATATCCGCGAAAGATACAGGTAATGTATTATCGTTTATGAAATTACACCGAATTGATTCTGGTTCCCTAATATCATCAACCTGCGGCAAAGGCGCCCGTGAAAAAAAAAAAAAAAATCAGCAACTACATTATTATCACTCGACGTAGGGCGGGGGTATCGTCAATGAATTTCTCTCACGGACCTTGGTTGACGCAACCCCTACTCCCAGCATCTGTCCGATGCTGGGTTTGGCGAATGGTTTAGAGGAATATCAATACAGCGACCCTCTAAGCAAGGCCAGTGGACTATCCTTCTCGAGGTTGCCGCCCGTTTATTGGCCAAGTGCCTCCATAGAGTCATCAAATAATTTACACTAAGGTAATTGGCAGAACAGAAACCTCTGGCCGCCCTCCCCCAACCTACCCACACAATCCTTTCCTCCTTCACCTCACCTCGCGTGATCGAGAGGTCGAGGGCTCACTAACATCAGTGAGTAAGGAAATGCGATCACCCACGTGTTTGTGCCGTGCGTGGATACCCGTAAGGAGGGAGTAAGGAATCCTGGTGGTTGAGCGGATAGCGGTCGGTCAGTTACCTGCTTGAAGCAACACGCCTCTTTGGCCCTGATCTTCCTCTTAAACGGGCGGTCGGGGACTAGCCATTCTCGATCAATCGGCTGTGGCTTCCCGTCAGAGGGCTGCCGGCGAGTGACCCAAATCCATGTGGGTGCCTATGGCCCGGTCGCGGATGTTGAGGTGAGCGCGGGAGGCTCTCTTCCTCACGTATGCGGCTTCTACATTACTCGGCCGTCAGTCATCAGGTATTCACGGTGAGGGTTACTATATCCTCGCAGTAGTCCTGGCGGACATGTACATCAAGGTGCATGACGTCCCCTACTGAGGCTCCAAGGCGGGTGGGGCACTGACGAGGATGAATCTTAATAAATCTCTACCCATGGACCAAAAGAGAAACGTCGACCATAACAAACGAGCTGCTCCCTCGGGAGCGCTTAGCCAATCCGTCCAGACCACGGCTGCTCCCACAGCGCCGAAAGAGTCTTCCTCGCTGGATCTTTCCACCCTAAAGGAAGCCATACCGGCAACTACCTTCACGGACGATGCCTGGACGCTACCCATCAGGAAGGGAGATGCCAAGCCTACATACAAGGCACCTAGCAGGACCGCACGAAACCGCGCGCGAGCCGAGGCTAGGAAAGCAAGAATAAAAGCCGCTAAAAGCAACCCCCCCAAACCCAAAGAGGTTCAGGTAGACAGCGCTACTGGAGATAGAGGCGAGCCCGCAGGCCAGCCGACTATCGAACCAGTAGCAAGCGGTAGTAAGCCCCAAAAAAGGCCACGAGGGAAACGCGCTGGCCGAAACGTTCAGGAGAGGGCGGAAGCTCGTGCTGCTTCCGGGCAAGGTCCACACCTACCCAAGGGCAGCAAAAGAGCTCGCCCGGATGACACTCTGTCACCCCGCGAGGACGTTAAACGTACGCGAACGAACCCGCGGCCCACTCCCAAAAAGGGCTCCGTAAATTACGCCGACATGTGTAAATCTAACGATTTACTAGTCGCGATCATGCATGAGCCCTTCAGGGACATAAAAGCCGAGCAAGCCCAGGCGATACAGTCGGCAATAGAGGGTGCGATAGACGCAGAAGTCTGCGCCGCCACCTCTTCCACTGATCCCTTCAGGCTGCCCAGCTTCAGAGGCAGAGCCAACCATGGTGAGGGTACTCTCAAGCTTTGGTGCGAGGACACTTACACCGTGGAATGGCTTAAGAAGACTGTCTCCAAGATGACTTCACCACTTCCACACACCAGACTCGTGGTCAAACGCCAAGCCGACATCCCTAGGAAAGTCAAGGCGACCATGATCATCCCGAGGTTTTCCAAGGACGAAAATCTTAGCATGCTGCAGACCAGATTCGCCGGGCAGAATCCGTGGTACAACGTCCGCACTTGGAGCTTGTACCACATCCCAGAACCGGACGAAAGTGGTAGGGTGCGCATAGTCCTTGGGATACCTGAGGCAGATGTAGCTGAGCTCAAGAAGCGAGATCGCAGGGTCTCGTACAAATGCGGCTCAGTGTACGTAAATTTCCCCGAAGAGGAGGGTAAAGGCAGCGAAGCACCGAAACCAAACCCGGACGTGGCAGCGCAGCCGAAAATACCAACCTCGACCGCTCCTGAGGCGGCGCCCGACAACCGCATGGATGTCGTGCCGGAAGGAGGGCAGCAGCCCTCAGGTGCAGCCCCTGATGCTACACATCAGAAGAGGACCGATGGTGTCTCTATGACCGCCACTTGTAAAGAGGTTCGGACTCCCATAGAGACCAAATCGCGCTCCATAGACTGGTGGCAGCAAGGGGCCGGGGAAGTGGATCAGACAAAGGAGTTGGAGGACAGTCTACTGCACAGCGATGGCAGCCCAGACCGATCCACCTCAACTCCTTAAAGTCATACAAATCAACCTCCAGCACAGCTACACCGCGACGGCTAACCTGCGACGTTTGCTGGAGGGAAACACCGAGACCATAGCCCTAATCCAGGAGCCGTGGATTAGGAAAGGCAATATATGTGGTCTCAACAACATCGGAGGCAAACTTTTTACTGCTACCGAAGGTAAACCACGTTCATGTATTTATACTCCACGACATGTAACGACCACCATCATAAATGAGCTATGTTCCAGAGATCTAACCGCTGTGAAGCTCCAGGCAGATGACCGCCTAGGCCTATCAGACGTGGTCGTAGCGTCGGTCTATTTGCCGGGGGAAGAGGAGGTACCAACACCGGAGCTCACCGCGCTAGTCAGCTACTGCGAGACAGAGAGGCTGGAACTAATCATCTCCGCTGACTCCAACGCACATCACACCATCTGGGGCAGCCAAAAGACCAATAAAAGAGGTGAGGACTTACTTACGTACCTTTTCTCAACTAACCTTAATATACTTAACAGGGGCTCCGAGCCTACCTACGTTACGGCGCGAGCCCAAACTATAATCGACCTAACACTGGCAACCGACCATGTCTCTTCTCTCGTCAATGACTGGCACGTGTCAGACGAACCTTCATGCTCGGATCACAGATGGATTAGGTTCAACCTTCGCTTAAACACCAAACCTGCCCTGCCAAGGCGGAACCCGCGCAAAACGGACCGCACCAAATACGACAGATTGGTGAGAAATGAGCTTATGGCCATTTCCCTACCAGACGATTATAACGGTACCGCAGGTATAGAAACTCATGTAACTAACATAACTCAAACACTTATCAACAGCTATGAACAGACGTGTCCTCTTACTTCGACAAAGCCCAACTCAATCGACAAAAGTGTGTGGTGGGGTCCAGAGTTAGACAGGCTGCGCTGCAAAGTAAGGAAGCTGTTCAACAGAGCCAAAAATACTCGGGCACCAGACGACTGGGATGCATATAAACAGGCCCAATATCGTTTCAAGAGGCGCATCCGCGAAAGGAAGAGAGAAAGCTGGAGACGCTTCTGTACTAACATTGAATCCACAAACCAAGCGGCTAAAGTAAAAAACATCCTTTCACGCGACCCAGAGCGTAATCTGGGTTGCTTGAAAAAATCTGACGGCACATACACCAAATCCGACCCCGAGACCTGCGAACTACTCCTGCAAACTCACTTCCCTGGATGCCGCATCACAAACAACCAGACGTGGGAGGAAGTGGCATCGCAGAGCAACACACCGGATCAAACGGATTGGACCACAGCTCACAGGGTGGTAGACAAAGACAAGGTAATGTGGGCAATTAACAGCTTTCTTCCATTTAAATCAGGAGGCCTGGACGGGATCTTCCCAGGACTGCTACAATGGAGCGGTATGGGGCCGCTAGTAGCGCATTTAACTGCAATCTATAGGGCATGCCTGGCCTACAAATACATACCGCTCCAGTGGAGGGAGGTAAAAGTGGTATTTATCCCTAAGCCCGGCAAAAGTGATTACACAAATCCCAAATCGTACAGGCCAATCAGTCTCACATCATTTTTGTTGAAGACTCTAGAGAGACTCTGCGATAGGGATATTAGGGAAAATGCCCTCATACAAAAACCGCTACATGACAACCAACACGCCTATACTCAGGGCAGATCAACCGAATCCGCACTCTATTGCGTAACATCTCTCGCATTGAAAGGATTATCACGTAAACAATCAACCTTAGGTGCTTTTATTGATATCGAAGGCGCCTTCGACAAAACCCCTTTCACTAGCATAGGCCGAGCGCTAGCCGCTCATGATGTAGATCCTACAATTGCCGGGTGGATAGACAGCATGTTGAGGCATAGGGCGATACGATTTACTGTGAACACCAGTACTAGATGTGTGGTGGCAACGGGCTGCCCACAAGGAGGGGTACTCTCGCCGCTACTCTGGAACCTTGTGGTAGATGAGCTCATCACAAGGCTAAACAAAAAGAAACTGTACACAGTGGGCTATGCTGACGACCTCGCCATTCTAATAACAGGACCAGTCGAGAACGTCTTATGTAGCCTCATGAGATCTGCTTTTAAGATTTTGGAAGAATGGTGCGCGCAACACAAACTCACAGCTAATCCGTCAAAGACGGAACTAATACTATTCACTAACAAACGCAGCCTTGGTAATCTAACATTACCAAAGCTGTTCAACACCGAACTAAGCCTTACTAAAGAAGTTAAATACCTGGGGGTTATACTGGATAGTAAGTTGCTTTGGAACAAACACCTTGAAAACAAGCTGGAAAAAGCATGCATCATCTTTTGGCAGTGCAGAAGACTCATAGGCAGAACCTGGGGTCTTGCTCCAAAGATAAGCAGATGGCTCTATACAGCAGTCATCAGACCAATTATCTCCTACGGAGCAATAGCGTGGTGGCCCAGGACAGAGCTTGTGACAGTGCAAACCAAGCTGCAGCGTTTCCAGCGGCTGGCCTGCACAGCCATAACAGGATGCATGCGCACCACGCCTTCCTCGGCCCTTGAAACTATTCTAGGGCTAACACCACTCGACATACACTTTCAACAAGAAGCGACAATGGCGACTCTACGTCTAAAGCTGTTGGGTGTATGGAAGAATGAAGACGGCCTAACAGATAAGCTCTGGAATAGGGTAACAAAGGATTATCCACTCTGTGAGGCACCATGTGATAAGATAACTAAAACAAATACCTTCCATAAAAACTATCACATACAGCTATATGAGAAAGATGCTGACCAGTCAGGTGTAAACGAACTAAGAATTTACACAGACGGCTCGAAAATGGCTACTGGAACTGGTGCCGGCATATTCTCACAGGAACTAAACATACACATTTCCATACCCTTGGGCACACACAGCTCCATCTTCCAATGTGAGTGCGTAGCCATCAAGGAAGCCGCCAGCGCTATATTAAGAAGAAAGGTACATGGCCACAACATCAGATTTCTTTCTGACAGTATGGCGGTACTAACAGCGCTGAAGGGTACCACACACAACTCAGCACTAATACACGAATGTCACCAAACCCTGGAGCAAGTTGCCTCTTATAACCAGGTAACTCTGCAATGGATCAAGGGACATAGTGGTTCGTTGGGTAATGATGCAGCGGATGAGCTTGCAAGGCGGGCATCGGCAAATACAGTGTCTGGTCCATTGCCACTTCTGCCACTGCCCTTCAGCCAAATGCGCTCATGGATACGCTCTCTCACCAACGACCTACACAACACCCGATGGATGAATGTCTCAAGCTGTAGACAGTCGAAGGTGGCGATACCTGCACTATCGCCCAAACTGACACGTAGACTTATGAGCCTCAACAGACATGACATCCGTATAATGGTGGGCACCCTAACGGGTCACACATCACTAAACAAACACCTTTTCACAATCGGCGTAACGGACAGCCCTAAGTGCAGAGGTTGTCTGACCGAAGACGAAACGGTCGCTCACGTAATCCTGGAATGCGCGGGGGTGGCCAACCAACGGGCAAAAACCTTAACCAATACAAGGTCGCTCCAAGAAGTCTGTGAACACCCCAGGAATGTTCTGAACTTCTGGAAGGAGCTGGGCTGGTTGGAGTAACCGGCCATTACTGCACGCAAAATGGACCCATGCTAGTGGTTTAATTGCGGAAACAGGAGCCCTATACCTATATACCTATATACCTATCACTCGACGTATACTGTACAATATAATTATAGGCCGACAAAGTTAATGCATACCGTTGTAAACGCGATGCCGTGGTTACCGATATACCATTTTTATTATTAAAAATAGCCAATAACGGCTTATGGTCAGTTTTTAGTATAAACGGCTCACTGTGACCCTAAAGATATTGGTGGAACTTCTTCACTCCGAATAATATAGCTGTTGCTTCCTTGTGAATTTGACTATAATTACGTTCACTGTCAGACAAGGAACGGGAGGCGAAAGCCAGCGGTCTCTCGCTTGCGTCGGCGCCCAGGCCTGCGGGGCCCGCGTCCACCGCCAGCACAAGCGGCGCGCTCGGCTCGTAGTGCGCCAGCACGCGCTCCGACTGCAGTTCTCTTTTTACTCGTCGCACCGCCTCCTCCTGCCGCCTGCCCCATTGCCACTCGCAACCCGACCTAAGTAATTCGTGTAAGGGACTCAAAATCGACGAAGCATTCGGAATAGTTCACCATACCTATGAACCTTTTGACTTCCGACACGGTTGTAGGTATGGGAGCGTTCACTATTGCCTCGACCTTTTCAGAACAGGTGTGCAGCCCGTTCTTATCGATCACGTACCCTAAATAAGTGATACTGTCCTGAAATAATGCACATTTTTCTTTATGTAACCGTAAACCAGCGTCAGCTAACCTATGGAATATCTCCCGCAATCTTTTCAAATGCCGTACAACATATATCGTCGATCCAACAGCTGACTCCGTCTATGCCCACTAGTAAAGTTTCCATTGATTTTTGAAATATTGCTGGTGCCGCAGCTAAACCGTATACCAACCTAGTATATTTAAATAGCCCTTTGGTCGTACTAATCGTTGTTAGCTTCTGTGAGTCCTCGGACAAGCGAAATTGGTTATAAGCGTTAGATAAGTCTATTTTTGAGTAGTGCTCACCCCCTCCTAGCTTTGCAAATACTTCTTCTATTCGTGGCATAGGGTACTTATCTATTAAAAGGTCTTTATTTAGTGTAACAGAATAATCACCCGCTATTTTCACTGTACCGTTACCCTTTACAACAGGTACAATAGGGGTCGCGTAATCAGAATGATTTACCGGAACTAAAATACCTAAACCCACTAATCTGTCAATTTCTGCTTCCACTTTATCTTTCAAAGCAAAAGGAACGGTACGCGGCTTGAAAAATTTTGGAACTGCTTTCTCTTTTATATACAAATCCACACAAAATTTGTTAAAACATCCTAACTCATTTTGCCATAGGTTCTCATACTCTTTTAATAAGGAAAGTACTTCTACGTCGTCAATACCTACGTCTATGTTCTTATTTTCTGATAATAATTTTAAATCAAATAAATACATGAAATCCCGGCCTAATAACGGCGGACCGCCATTATGAATAACGTAAAACGTTATGTCTTTATAAATATTATTATATTTCACATTTAAAAATACAGAACCCACCGGTGTTATTTTATGTCCATTATAGAAACACATTTTTAAGTTACAATTATTGTTAAGTTTTAAATGAGAGAACTGTTGTTTATACATCGCGAAGGAAATAACACTTACACTTGAGCCTGAATCTAATTCCATTTTATAAAATTTACTATTTACATAGACCTGCACGATTATAGGTGAATAATTGACATACCTCATGTTAAATAACTCGCATTCTTTACAGCTTGGAATATCCTTCACCGGATTATCTTGAACACTCATATTATGCACTGGGTAGCCACGCTTAGAACACACTTTCTTCAAGTGTCCCTTACGACCGCACTTTTGACACGTATACTTCTTATACCGACACTTCTGGGAATCATGATTACGAAGTCCGCATGTGCTGCACCGAGCCCCTGCGCCCGGCCCACGCTCGCCACGTCGCTCATCCGACGCCGCCGCTCGAAATTTGCTCTTCCTTCAACACCGAGGCTGCCGCTCCCATTGCCGTCGAATTTCGCGCCTCTCGCGCGCTCGCCGTCTGTTTCGCAACCTCCACCGCCCTTGAAAACGTCAGATCATCCGCTTTCAATTCGAAAAGCCTATCCCGCTCAGGACCGATTCTCAGCCCGAGCACAAACCTGTCGCGCAGCACCATGTCGAGTGAGTCACCGAAGCCGCCGTGGATGACGAGCCCTCGTAGCCTTGCTGCCCACTCCTCCACGCTTTCGCTCACTTCCTGTACTGCGCCATAGAATTGTGACTTTTCCGCGAATGTTGATTTTACAGGCGCAAAATGTTCATTTAGGGCTTTCACTAGACATTCGTATGACACGCTTTAAATTTTTGTTGGATGAATTAGGTTATGCGCTAACCTATATGTTTCATCCGTTAAGTAAGTCAGTAAAACGGCACACTTGTTGTCGCCCTTTATTCCATTTAATCTTATAAATTGTTCTAAACGGCTGTAGAAAATCGCCCAATCTTGGTTTCTATGATCGAAACATGTTAAATTTCCGATAAGGCCGGCCATTTTGCACGCGCGCGTGTTAATCCTCGTCGCCAAATGCGGTAGTCGCAAATAAAACGTCCGTTCTTTACACACTTCGTTTAATGACTGGTAGCAAAGAGCATAAACTAATCGTATCAGACCACAATCCGGTTCAAATACTACAATATAGCACTTAATGTTTTTCTTTTAATTTAGCACTTTATTTAGTAAAAACTGTAAAAATAGTATTGGACAAACAGAATTTACAAAATTTATATAATTTAAAAAATAATTCATTCAGAAATAATATATTTAACAGAAATTTCAATCATATATCAAATTATCATATTCAAAATATGTCAAATTATCATGATAAATCAGGTATAACATGTCAATTTAGAAGTAATAGGTCTATGGACAATTTATACAATTTTAATCGTCACACGTATAACAAGAACAATGCAAATGCAGAATCAGCATCGTTCGGACAATGCTCCGCCTTATTTCACTAATGGTGGAACTAGGTCAAAGACTGATGGACACATCTCCAACCAGCTTTGGTCAATCGCTCGTCTCCGCTGCTCCTGCACGACAACGCGCGACCTCATACTGCACAGCAGACGGTCTCCAACTTGCAAGAACTGGGGTTGGAAGCTCTCCGTCATCCGC